>NW_023330532.1:0-86074 GCF_011100685.1 Canis lupus familiaris
ATCCAAAGGCATTCTTTACTTCTCTTATAATGCTTTTTATTTTTAGCATTTTCTTAGAGATTCCATCTCTCTACTAACATTAATCATGTGTTCTTACATTTGTTTATTTTTTCTTTTAGAGCCCTTAGCATATTAATCATAATATTTTAAACTTTCATATCTGATAATTCCAAATTCTGTGTCACATCTAAGCCTAGTTCTTAGGCTTGCTGTGTCTCATCTGTTTTTTCTTCCTTAGCGTACCTTATAATTATTGTTTAAAGTGCACATTATATGTCAGTTATTAGGAACTAAGGCTAGTAGGCCTTTAGTGTGAGGTTTTGTATTAATCTGTATAAAGCTGACTGTGTTTAAATGTTTGCTGTAGCTGGAAGTGCCAGAGGTTTCAGTTTTATTTTTTTCTCTCTGTTTTCTTTGGATTTCCCTAAGCACAACTTCTTAAATAGAGTCTGTGTTTTGCACCTCTCTCCATTATAATTCACTGTTATTATATCGAAGCCCTGTTGATGTGGTGGCAAGGTATGGAGTGAAGCAGTCTTCTATAAACTTAATTTGATTAAATAGCATTTTTGTAAATTTTTATTGTGAGACAGAGAGAGAGCCCAAGTAGGGGAAGAAGGGGGCAGAGGGAGATGGAAACCCCCCCCCCACCGAGATCATGACCTCAGCAGAAGGCAGACACTTAACAATTGAGTCACTCAGGCACCCCTCATTTAATAAAATGAAAAAAAAAAAAATATCTCATTCATTAAATAAAAAATCTCATTTTATTAATGGACTTGAGTCCCTTGGCTGTGGCCTTTAGAACCATTTCTTTAAAAAAAAGCATTTCTTAGCCTTTTTTGTAAGACGAGGCTAGAGAGGCCTAGGGTTAACTAACTGCCTTTCCCTCAGATTCTCTAGGGTTCTAATAATTTCCTCTGGAGGGAAGACCTTTGTTATGGGAAGTACCTGGGCATATTTCAACAAAATGGTAACATCCTCTCCTAGCCCAAAGCATGAGAGGATTTTTCTTTGATCTCCAAGGTGAGAACCTACTAGAATTCCTGGAGATAAAACCCATGAAAATGCGGTGGATCATCTGAGACTTGGCTCCTCACTCAAGCTAGTCCAATTCAGCCTCCAGCAATTCACTGAGGTTATCATTTATGTATTTCTACCACATAAACGGCTTCTGTTCAGGTATGGACATCTCAGCTGTAATTCTCTGTATTTGCCTATCTCTCTAGATTTTGAGGTGGTGGTTTGTCCTATAATCTCCATTCTTTGATTGATCTAAAAAAATCATTGATTTTCAGTTTGTAGAACTTTGCTCTTGTGTGGATGACAGTGACAGCTTCCCAGCTCTTTACATATTGGAAGCTGCAATGGAAGTGTCTTCTCATTTTCTTTTAAGACTCTTCATGACAGCATGGAAATCCCCCACTCTGGGAGCTCCATGTCCCTGCTCCTCTCCAGACTTACTGCTCTCTAATGTTGCCATACAGCTGTCATCTCAGCACTTGGGGCTTCCTTCCTTGTTTTCTGGATTCACTCCAACATATTTTTGGTTTACAACTTCATTTTGCTACAGTTTATTCTCATAGCTCCATGAAGGAGGGAATATGGGAAATAGATTTTGAGTATCAGAAAATGTCTTCTAGCACCCAGTGTTACTGATAAGAAATTTGTACCAATCTTATTTTGTTCTGAAAGTTTACATTTCTTTTTGTTTTTTGAAAGTTACATTTCTGCCTGGGAACAGGGCACTTGTGGTTGTGGTATGTATGTGTCTGTGAATGTAAGGTGTGTATGAGGGATTGAGGACAGAGTTGAGAGTTGATGTTTCTTTTGTATATAAAAATTTTCAGGGACCCCTGGGTGGTGCAGCAGTTTAGCGCCTGTCCTTTGGCCTCAGGGCACGATCCTGGAGACCCGGATCAAATCCCATGTCGGGCTCCCGGGTGCATGGAGGCCTGCTTCTCCCTCTGCCTGTGTCTCTGCCTATGTCTCTCTCTCTCTGTGTGTGACTATCGTAAATAAATAAAAAAAAATAAAAATTTCAACTACTTGTTTATTTTCAGTGCCATATCTCTTTCCTATCCTTTCCAGGGCCAGACATTTCCAAGTACCACATGTCTCTAGTTGTATGAGTTTAATAGTCTCCCATCTCAACTTAGCCCGCTTTAGTGCATCTTGTAGCCATCTGAACCCATATGTCCAGATGGATTACAAATTTCTATATACCAAGATATTGATAATTATACATTTTTCGTGACAAAAATTTTAAAGCATTTTACTGTCTTTAAAAAATTACAAAAAATAAAAAACAAATAAAATAATAAAAAATAAATAAAATAACATAAATAAGTAAATAAATAAATAAAATAATAAAAACAAAACAAAACAAAATTTACAGGGCAGCCCTTGTGGCTCAGCGGCTTAGGGCCACCTGCAGTCCAAGGTATGATCCTGGAGACCCGGGATCGAGTCCCACATCAGGCTTCCTGCATGGAGCTTGTTTCTCATGTTAACATGACTTCCTGATATCAGTAATTGTGATTTTAATGCACAAGGCTCTGGGAAGAGCACTTATTGTCTGAGAACAACAGAGTTTCCCAGCTTTTCCAATACTTCCATTGGTATTTTTTGTGTGTCTTCAATGATATTATTTGTTTTGAGTGTGAGTAAAAAATATTAATGTTCCAGTAGACTACTTTGGCTGGGGTGGTATATATGTAAGCCAGCCTCAGATTTTCCTTCCTCAGTCAAGTGGCGGTGGTAGTCATAAGTGGTATTACTGAAAGAAGAAGTGATAGCACAGCAGGAACAGGGAGGAACCATATATTCATAAAACTTACCTGTGGCTTTGGTTCCTGCTAGAGTACAGTCTTAAATATGTCATTTTCACATGCCAATTTCATGGCTTCCTAGGTTAGATAATACCCAGTTCATGATGAATACTCACATTTCATGTTACTTGGTATCTCAGAGTTAAGTCTCAGTCTCTACCAAGTAGACTAGTAGCAAGAGAACAACTACTTTGTAAAAGAGAATCTATATCCTACAAATGGTATAGCATATCTCTAGAATCCTAGAGGTCTCTCTGTGACTCTTTAGTTAGGGTTTGTTGTTGGGTCCATGCAATAGTCTGTTTTGCCAAAGATCTTTGGATGAATAATAGATCCTTTGGATCCCCACTCTAGTTTCTGGATTATGAAGCTGCTTGAACTGCAGACTGGGTTAACTGGAATATCTTACTGTAATCTGGCTTACAAATTGTTGGCAGCCTTACAAATTATTTAATGAGTTGAGACAAGGAACACTCAATTTTTTTTCTTATAAAATCCAAAAAGGCCACCAAAAGTTCTATCTCTATTTTTATGATCAGGAAGCAAAGTATAGCACCTTGTATTTCACTTTGGAGGGGTATCTTTTTTTTTTAAGATTTTATTTATTTATTCGTGACAGACACACACAGAGAGAGAGAGCCAGAGAGAGAGAAAGAGAGAGAGAGAGAGAGGCAGAAACACAGGCAGAGGGAGAAGCAGGCTCCATGCAGGGAGCTTGATGTGGGACTCAATCCCGGAACTCCAGGATCACGCCCTGGGCCAAAGGCAGACACTAAACAATTGCACCACCTGAGCGTCCCTGGAGGAGATATCTTGGTATGTCTTGAACTCCCTAAAACTTCAAAGAGTTGGGAGGACATTAGGTTTTCCTGGGAATTATCTCTTCATGTGTTTATGGTTCTATTACCTCATCATATGGGGGATCAATATGATAGCCTATGGAATGGTGAGATGATACAAGTATTAACAGAGTGAAGAGTTGTAGAGGAATAATGGTGACCTAAACTGTCCCTGCTGGCTGAAGGTAAATATTTGTGTGAGGTGTGTGTGTGTGTGCATGCATGAGTGTGTGTGTGTGTGTGTATGAGAGAGAATTGGAGCATATGAAGTATCAAAGGCCACATTGCCCTGTTCGATTAAAGAGCCTACATATGGATCAGCAACTATAATTCAGTCACCACATTGTTAGGGTAACAATAATCTATTGATTTTTCTAAGGCCAGTTACCTGGGCCAAACAGACCAGTTAAAGGAGGATCGAGGAGGATTTACAACTCTAGAATTTTTCAAGTATTCAGTGCAGGCACTAATGTGTGAAATCCCCTTAAAAATGAAGAATTGATTTTGACTTACTATTTTGGCAGAGAGGAGTTATCCCTGAAGCTTTCATTTTGCTGTCTCTGTCATAACATCCTTTATAGTTTAGGGGGCCAATGTTGTGATTTTGTCTGTAATAGTATGTTTATTCCAACTGAGCACTCTGGGAAAGAGGAGATAACCACAAGCATGTTTTTAGATGCACTGAGCCTCTGTTGAGATAGAATTGAGCCAAAGATCCAGTTATAATTCTACCCGTAAGTACATCTTCTCTAATTCTTAGACCATTGACATTCCAGGCCCTTGGGAGTTTATGTCATCTCAGTCAGTATCCAATCACTATTGGAAGGTTTGGATAGTTCCTTTTCTCAACATATAGCTATATTAACATTTTCCAGAGTTACAGAACCAGTAGGATTGATGGATAGATCTGTAGGTAGGTAGGTAGGTAGGTAGGTAGGTAGGTAGGTAGGTAGGTAGATAGATAGATAGATAGATAGATAGATAGATAGATAGATAGATAGATAGATAGATGATAGATAGGAGATTTGTTATGAAAATTGGTTCACACAATTTTAGCAGTTGAGATATGCCACAATCTGCTATCTGCAACCTGGAGAACCAAGAGAGCCAATGGTATTATTCAGTTTTAAGTCCAAAGTTCTGAGAACCAGGGTTGCTGATGGTATAACTCTTAGTATGAAGATGAAGGCCTGAGAACCAGGGATACATTGGTCTGAGTCCTAGAGTTTGAAAGCCTGAGAACCAGGAGCTTCAGTGTCCAGGAGCAGGAGAAGATGAATGATGTGTCAACTCTAGAAAAGAGTGGAAGAATTCAGCCTTCCTCTGCCTTTTTTGGTTTTGTTTGGTCCCTCAACAGATTGGATAGTACCTGACCACATTGGTGAAGTTGGCTCTTGTTTGCTCATTTGACTGATTCAGATGTTCAACTCTTCTGGATACACTCTCAGAGATATACCCAGAAATAATATTTCACCTACACCTAAACATCTGTTAGTTTAGTGAAGTTGACACGTAAAATTGACCACTGCATTCTGATAAATGTCCCTAGTCTCTTTGGAGTAGGCTTCTTGGAATCTTCTGGGAAAATTTATAGTTGTGATATTATTACAAGATCCTCCTACATCTACCTAGTCTTATCTTCATTCAGGGATTATAGGTATGTTTATTGACTCAGGCCTGGAAATTGGATGAGAAGCCTTAACTCCTCCTTTATGTTGACTCAAGTGAGGCTTTTGTTCATCAGATGTAGAAGGGTTTTATTCATATTATACAAATTGAGTAGAACCTTAGTTCTGTTCCTCTGTCTCAGCCCTTCATCCATTAGCTCATATTAAAGGGTTTGCAGGTCAAATCATTTTGATAATCACTCTGGTCCTGCTGTCCATCAGGGCTGTCTTGCCTGTCTTGCCCTTCCTGGTTAATTGATGCTCTATTTTGGCTCACCAAAATCAGGGACACTGGTTAAATAGCACTTCCAATCTGGAAATATAGCCACTAAGGGAGCAACAGAGCTTTACAGGAAGGTGTGCTTCAATCTTCCTTGACAGGATATTGACTGAAACAATATATTTCTCAGTGTTTTGGTATAGGAAGAATACTCTAAGCCCTCTTAGGAGATCTAGTTAGGAGAATGTTATACATGATCAATCTATCCCAGTATTTTTACTTTCTTCAATCTTGGGATTTTCATATCTATAAATTCATCCTGGTTTATAATTTTGTTCCTTCCTCCATGGTCTTAGAATCCATTTCCATGATATCCCCATTAGCTAACCACCAAGTAAAAATAACAACAAAATATTTTAGTTATTTTGGTGTGTAAGCTGCTCACTTTCTAAATTTCATTTTGTACCATCCTTACAATGACATGTTTGGATTTTAGTTGTTGATCTTGAGACATTGAAAGATGAAAGGAGTACAGCATGACAAGACTTGTCATTCTCTTGAAAGGTATCCTGCTCAGGTGAAGCCATTAAAGGATCTCTGGTCTAGCAAGTCTCTACTCATCAGACAGGGAAGGAGGAACTTCTGCTGACCAGGGTGGCACTTAGGAATCTGAGGATACTCAAAGTTATGTGAGTCTACTCAAATGTATCTGTTCAAATCATCAGGCTACCATTCGTTCCCAATCAATGTCCTAAATTTTCCAGAAGGACCTGATGAGGTTAAGGATTGACTTATCTTCATCATAACTTGAGCTGGAAATTTAAAATATTGAACCAGTTATTTCCCTTTTCATTGGCCTCAATAATAATTGACAGTCTCATCAACTTTATATTCTTCTTTTTTATGATATTATTTTGTGTAGAGACACTTGGGCTGTCAAAGCATTGACTCCAAAAGGTTCTTTTTTGCAGGTGACCAGAGCTGATGATTTAAATAACTATTTTATCAATACAGACCATGGATTTTCCTGGTCCCACCATTTAGTTTCAGTAGGAGCCTTTCTCTACTGAAAATTATTTACATCAGATACAAAATCCTAAATTGCTGTTTTTTTAATCCTCCTTTGCAGAGGGCAAAATCTAGCTTGTTGAACAAAGAGAATTACTATAAACTATACAGGGTCCATAAATATTAGAAGGGTTAAATAACCATATTCTAGGATGCGCTTCCAGAAATAATTCCCAAAACCACAATGCAGAATTGGTTGCCAGTGTAGCTGGTGTCACTGACAAAATTAAGAAACTGCCCTCAAGTTGGGAAGTTGTCACTATAGTTACTGGCTCCAGAACCATGCTGCAGCTGGTATGGCCCACCACAGGAAAAGGAGTGTTTCATTCCATGATTCTCTTCTCACTTTCTCAGTTCTTGAATTCAAGGGGAAAAAAAGCCAGACATTAATTAGTGGAATCTAAATCACACTGGAACTCTGCCTGCAAGTTCATCTGGGAAATGTAGTTTCTGTTTATCTGGTGTCTATAGTACACAAGAGGAGGATCTATATAGTTTCTAACAGTTTTTCTCCGTATACACAAATGCATTAGCACACATGTGTATACACATGCATACACACATGTCAGTAGAATTACTTTTTGGCATCCACTGCTCATACATCAAGAGCCATCATTTTTTTATTAGTAATAAAGGTGGTGTTTATTTTTTAATAATAAATTTATTTTTTATTGGTGTTCAATTTGCCAACATACAGAATAACACCCAGTGCTCATCCTGTCAAGTGCCCGCCTCAGTGTCCATCACCCATTCACCCCCACCCCCTGCCCTCCCCTTCCACCACCCTTAGTTCATTTCCCAGAGTTAGGAGTCTTCATGTTCTGTCTCCCTTTCTGATATTTCCTACCCATTTCTTCTCCCTTCCCTTCTATTCCCTTTCACTATTATTTATATTACCCAAATGAATGAGACCATATGATGTTTGTCCTTCTCCAATTGACTTATTTCACTCAGCATAATACCCTCCAGTTCCACCCACATTGAAGCAAATGATATTTGTCATTTCTAATGAGCCATCATTTTTTAGTCATATAGTTTGGCTCATGTGAAAATAAAGAAGAATCCAGCCCCTAGTCCACGTGGGCTAATGGAATAATTTTGTTTGGGAAGAGTGCTCTTCATGCTGCCTAAGGCAGAAGCTCAGAGCAGATGAGTCCTAACAGACATCTGCCAGGACATTTACTCAGGGATTCTTTTTTTTAAGATTTTATTTATTCATGAGAGACACACATACAGAGAGAGAGGCAGAGACTCGGGGAGAGGGAGAGGCAGGCTCCATGCAGGGAGCCTGACGTGAGACTCGATCCCAGGTATCCAGGATTACACCCCAGGTAGAAGTTGGCGCTAAACTGCTGAGCCACCCAGACTGCCCTACTCAGGGATTCTGCAGTAGAGTGGTCCATCAGGTCAAGCTCTGGGTGTCTATCTACCACCCCCATCACCCATTCCTCACCCAGGCAGTATATGTCACATATTTATTTTAGGACCAAAGATGTGTGGGTGAAAACTCAAGTAGAAAGAAAAACTCTTGGGCAGCCCAGATGGCTTGGTGGTTTAGCACTGTCTTTGGCCCAGGATGTGATCTTGCAGACCTGGGATCAAATGCCACGTCAGGCTTCCTGCATGGAGCCTGCTTCTCCCTCTGCCTCTCTCTCTCTCTCTCTCTCAATTGAATAAATAAAATCTTAGAAAGAAAGGAAGAAAAGCTCTCACCATTGTTTATTCCAACGTCCTGGTGGCACGAGATAGCCAGGTTCAAAAGACCACTAGATACTCTGTCTGGTCATGGATCAAGCGGTAACAAACTCAACAAAAGGAACTGATTTAATAGAAATATCAGTACAGGGAATTAAAATAGATATCATGTATATCCTAAGACTTATAAGCAAAAATCACAAATAAGAAATTAGATAAAGAATTTATGAAACAAGAATAGATAGTAACAGCAAAAATTAAAGAATATGAATATAAGAAATACAGTATAATGATTAACATTGAACTCTGACTCCATTTCCAAAACAACACCACAAAACAGTTGAAGAAGAAATTAATGAGCTGGAAATGTGAGAAATGGCATAAAATGACACATGGCAAAAAGGGTTAAGCAAAAATTTAAAGGGGAGACATGGATGATAGCATTATGAGTTCTAACATCTATCAGAATGAGTGCCAGATGGAGAAAATAGTGAGATTGTATGTGACGTTCAGGGAAAAGAAAAGATAGAACATTTCCAGAAATAAAGATTTGGTGAAAATCCCCAAATCCTGACTGGGATGTATTCAGAGCATATACATATATTCCTGGCTACCTGGTAGAGAGATTTTAGAGGGTGAAGGATGAAGGGGAAAGTCCTAAAGTTTCTGTAAAGACAACAGATTACTTACAAAGGAAAGAAAGTCTTCTTGATATTAATCTTAGTAGCAATTTCAGGTTGTAGAAGTGGATAAAAATCAAAGATGAAGAATGGAGAATAGAAGAAAAAGTTAAAGTTAGAAATAAATAGATCTCAAATTCTAAGAATAAAATAAAGGAAATGAAGAGAAAAATAAAGATTATACAAGTAAACGAAATAGTTTAATAACAGATTACTAAAGATATAGGAAAGATAACTATTACAATGTAAATCAAAAGAAAAGTCACATGAGGTAATATGCAGTAAACAATCTTGAGTTAAGGAAAACAAAACAAAACTGATTTTCAATCTGGATAGAAAATACCTTCACCACAGGAAAGTAGAGTGAGAAAGAGGAAAGGAGAGCACAGTTGACTATAGGTGGGGAATTTGTGTCTTAAAATCTTGAGGTGTGTTTCCTATTAGAATTTCATGGAGTCAAAATCAAGATACTGACTCTAATATAATATCCTGAAACTCCATCTGATTACTTTAAGAGCAAGAACCTATAGGCACTATAATTGTCTATACTTAAAATTTCGGGGGTATTTTTTTTAATTTCAAACAGGTGGTAATTGGGTATGTTATTTTTTTAAAGATTTTATTCATTGGGACACTTCGGTGGCTGAGCAGCTAAGCATCTGCCTTCTGGCCCATGGCGTGATCCTGGAGTCCGAGGATGGAGTCCCACATCAGGCTTCCTGCATGGAGCCTGCTTCTCTGTCTGCCTGTGTCTCTGCCTCTCTCTGTGTGTGTCTCTCATAACAAATATATTTTTTTAAATATTTTATTTATTTATTTGAGAGATAGCGAGGGGGAGCAAAGGAGGGAAGAAAGGGAGAAGCAGGCTCCCCACTAAGCAGGGAGCCCGACATGGGGCTTGATCCCAGGACCCTAGGATCCCAACCCAAGGGCAGACACTTATCCAACTGAGCCACCCAGGTGCCCCTGGGTGTGATATTCTTGCATGGCCCATACATGCAGCACTTAACATCACCTCTAAACATTTCCCACACAGATAGAATATTACAGTATTATAGGAAGTTGGAGAAAATCACAAGTACTCATAGAATTTAAAGGTTGTTCAGAGATCCAGGATAAGGGATGTTGCTTCTCCACTGAGTATAATAGCATTTTAGATGGAGTTATCTCTAAAAGAGGCACTAGAGCAATATGCTTTGTGTTTCTTGCTCTAAAAATGGTTTAACATTGTTTTCATTTACTTTAAAAAATAAAAGATAAAGAAAGGAAAGCAAGCACTGGGAAATGCCTCTTTAAGGCTGTGGTTCAAATCAATAAAGCATCTCTATAGATAGCGAATACCATTTTCCCATCATTGATCTTTCTATTTGGAGATAACATTCTTGAAGATTAAATTGCAATAGTAAGCAGGTGTTACTGCAGATTTCGATAAACAACTGAAAACCTTCTCTATGCCTGCTTCTCTGAGATTCCACTTCCATTATCTTAAGAAATGCATAAAATAACATATGATAAAATCCAACACAGAGGCCACTCATTCTGGACTTGAATGCCATAAAACTAAGCAGATAAATAGTTTCAGTAAAATGTGTTATAAACTAGGTAAACCTAATTAAATTACTTCTCCAGTTCAAAATGATGATTGATCTGTGGTGGGATTACACATGGGTATGAAGCTCCCACCTGGGTATGTTCATGTTTTATGGTCTTTTAGACTTGGAAGCAAATGTTATTATATCTACTTTCCATAGCTTTCCCCTAATGTTAATGGATTGAGAAATGAAACATGCTTTCTTAACTTCTCTTGGGCTTTATGACTATGACTAGGCAACCAGCAATAGAAAACAGTGAGAAACAAATGGCAAAATCTCAAAATCAAGTCCTTTCTTAAGGTCAGCTATGGTGTATACACTGCCCTGCAGCTAATAATAATAATAATAATAATAATAATAATAATAATAATAAAAGAAGAAATAAAGACGTGTAACCTTATTGCTCTTAACTCTTTCCTCTGCTCTCCTTTCCTCTAGTCCTGTGTTCTTAAGAGATAGGTGACTGTTAATGTTAATCTTTTAGCAAGTACAAACATGAAGACTAACATTAGCATGAACTAATTTACTTGAATGTGACTTCCTTAAGGAGAGGGAATGTATCCTATTGGTATTTTGAACCTCCAGATGGAGAACAATGCTACCTTACATTAGTTGCTCAAGAACAAAATAATGCCATTTCACATATATTTGTAGCACACATCATACAGTTCTGCCAACTGTTCTGTCATGGAAAAGATAAAAAGTAGTGTCATGAACACAGAACTCTGGACCTTCCACAAAACATATGAGTCTTGGGATTGTATCCTGATCATTCCACATTGCTCTTTTGTAGAGGGTAGATATATCCATTTTTATCACTGGGTGTTGAAACATCTTGATTTTCAGGTGATACTGAGCAAGGGCAGGGAGAGATAGAGGGAGGGCCATGAAATCAGGCTTACAGAAATCACAAGGGTGCCGAGATGTAAAAAAACAGAGATAAGAAAATAGACCAGACCACAGGGTCCCAGAGGTGAGGGAGTATTTTTCTTTGGCAGCTATAATGCAATCAGAGAAAGTCACCAGACCACAAAGAAGTAAGTCATTAAGGGTGTTATCAATAGTCCTTGCTCAAACCAAGACTGCACAAGAATCTCAAGGCCACAAACTCCCTGGCCAAGTTTTCAGTAAAAGACCAGCCTGAAGAGCCCTCAGTGGCAACCCTGTTAGGGGTATCTGAGAGCTTTTTCTGTATCCTTGCTTAATAAACTTCTATCGCTTTACTCACTCTCCTTTGTCCATGAGCTTGTCTCTGTGAGACAAGTACCTCACTCTCGCACTTCAATATAAGAAACCAGAAAGATTTGTATGGGAAACAGTAATATGAGACTATAAAGTATCTAGCAGGGACATTTTGTTATTATTTTATTTTTAGCATTTTTTACTTTGGGAATTAATAAACGAAACAGTTTTTCCCCCCCCCAGGAGAATTAATGGCTCATTACAGGCAGTGTAGTGAGTGAAAAAAAAACAAAACAGGAGACACTTAGAAGCAATTAGTATTTACTGAATTACCTGCTATATGGCAAACTTTTGCTAAACTTTGGCTATCCTGATGTGAGTAAGACAGATATGGTCCCTGTCCTCACTGAGTTGACATTTTAGGCAATAGGCAACATGCCAGCTGACTAAACAAACTAAACAAACAACCAAGTAAACAGGTATTTTCAGTGCTTCATAGGAAAGGAACAACCAGAGCACATTTATATATTATAAATTGAAATACAGTTATGTATTATATGCTTAACAACATATATAATATAATATATATGTGGGATCCATTTAAAATTGTGTTCGAAAAAATTCCCTAAAACTGTATCATTCCATGCTATCTCCTAATACTGCTAGAAACTTCTTGAAGTTTCTATGATTTTTTTGGTCTCCAACAGTGTGAAACCTCCCTTGACCTGTGAGCCAGCCTTCAGAAGAAGAGGCAGCTGGGAATCATTGCCCTGGGGATGCTCTGGGATCCAGAACAGGGGTAAGTATCTGCCAGACCTGCGGCAACCTTGCTGTCTGCATTGGCTAAAGCCACTTAAATTATTCACAGTACCTGCAGCCTTCTCATTGTTATCACAACTCATTGAATTCTCTCCCAAGAGAGAAGTGATGTCTTCTCCAAATACCTTGAGGCAATTTTCAATCAAAAAGTGTACAAGAGAAACCTGTAATGAAAAGGACCACAAAGGGGTGCTCTTTTTCATATGGCATAGCTATAAGTCACATTTTGTTTATAAATCTTGGATCTAACCAATAATGTGAAAGACTTCTAAGAAGAATGCAGAGTTGATAAAAAAAATATACAGAAATCAGAGTTCCCAAATAAAAATAACATAGAGTGATACTTTCTGTTGTACTTTGGGTATAGATTTTAAAATACTACTAGTCAGTGGGCTAAAGTTCTAATTTGTGGCCTAGTTTAATAGCTAACATTGTGATACCAATGGTTACACCATTAAAACTAAGATAGTTTTCAAGGTAACCTAATTTATTAAACTTTACTTATTTTTTAAAAATTTGTTTCCAGTATATATTGGATTATAACTTCTGTATAATATCTAATTAAAATGTATAAAGCATAGAGAAAAACTTATGAAATCCATTTCTTAAATGAGGAAGTATCTTAGTGGAATTTGGAGATTCCTGAGGGTTTCTTTGTATTTGTTTTTTGTTTTTTGTTTTTTTTTTTTTTTGAGGAAAAACTCACATGGCTGGAGAGAAAACATGTCTGTCTGTATAACTGCAGTCCCTCCTCATGTCTTCCTTTGTCTAATGCTGTCTCTCGGCATGTGCTTGGGGAAAAGCTGTCATCTTATTAGACATGTGTGGCTCCATTAGGATGTTCTGGAATATTCTACTAGTTTCTGTCTGATGTAACAGAGGCAAAACAGTAGCCATGTATTTTTCTAAATGAGCCACAACTTACAGAGGAAGGTCAATGTGTTTGGAGCCATGGGTGCTCATAGTGCCCGATCCACCTAGGATGTGCCAGTACTGACCAGAGGACCTAGATGTTGTTACCATTGTGTTATCAGGAATCCATGGCTTTGCCCAAGGTTACAAGCTCCCCCACCCCTCAAAGATCAGACTGAGAGTTTAACCTTGACTTGTCAAACTCCAGAGCCCAGGTTCTTTTCAATCATATCACACCACTCTTCTCTCTCGTTTATTTAGGTAGTCTAGTATTGAATCTCCTGGATGGGAAGAAAGCGACTCAACTGCTCTGCGTTTCACACTTTAACAACACCCCTTCCCATATTCCACCAGAGTAGGATAACGAACTCTGCCATTCCAAGGAAGCCTATGAAGTTGTGCACTTTTCAGAACTGATCCATCCAGTTTACTACTACACATTTCAGATTCAAAGCATGGATTCTAAACCTCAGGGGACACAAATGAGAGCGCTCTTACCTTTTTTATAAAGTTGTCTATCAATTCAAAGCTGGAGGAATTAGGTGGACAAAGAATGCATGGGGCTACACTCTCTGATAAATTATAAGCTGTCATCTGATTGGATGAAGATTGTTGCTCAATGTTGTATAACCCTCCAAAAAGGTATCACAAGAGAACAACATTCGCTTTTGGCAGCTGGGCTAGAAGGCTAAAGTCAGAAAGATACACTTTTGAATAAGGCAAGTCATTGCACTTAGGAAGCTGGAAGTATAGAGATGTAGAACGGAGAACATCTTTCTAGATCTAGTTCACAACCTGCTATAGCAGAGTTCGAGGCATGAATGTATACGAAAATGTTTCACTGAATTCGATTTCTGAGCTAATCCACTCTGGTTAAATGTTTGACAAACGTAAGGTTACACCACGGGCTGTTGATGCTCTAGGATCTCCCTTAGGCCAGTGAGTTTTGTCTACCAGTTTCATATATTCAGAAGGTGTACAATGGCTAAGGATTCTACATTAATAAGGTCAGGCAAAGAGCAATAATAGCCATAAGGCATGCCTGTATTCTGAAACATTCCTCCATGGGTCTGAAGAATTGAAACTCTTTGGCTTTGATTGTTACTTTAGTGGACAAAGTGGCAAATGTAAACCAATCTTTTCCTAAAAGTATATTGCCTGTATTTCTGAGACATGACCAGAGTAGAGAAATTATTGCATCATTACCTCTGGGCTGCATTTATTTTCTCCTCCTCAGTCACTTCATCAAAAACACCAAGCCATTTATCATAGAGGTCGGATAAAAGTAAACTTCCTTGGATATTTAGAAGAAAATACTATGTAGATAAAAAATACACGCACGCACACACACACACACACACACACACACACACATATTGGAAATATTACAGAGAAAACACTTAGTTGAAAACTTCAGTTAAGTCCCTACTTCCTTCATAGATACCCAAACTGTGACCCACACGGAGCTCAGCTCTGACTCTCCATTGACGTGCACATGACAAAGCAGGTGTGTGGATTTTCTCCAACAAAAACGAAAGCATCAAAGCAGAGCCTAGGCTTTAGTGGAAATGAAGACAAAGCTCCGTTCTAGCATATGGCACTTACTCTTTTGTGCGCTTTTTTGCAAACTACTAAAAAAACTCTCATAATTGCATCATTCTTCCTTTCAATCACTGTATCAGATAGTCTAATGGCAAACTCATGATGGTCCTGAGGATATATTCATTTCTAGTGTAGGCCAATTCTCCAGATAGTTTGACATGATACTATTCAGGCCAAGGTTGCAGAGTCTGATTCTCCACAAAGATTAGTCAACTTTAGGAAGGGAAAACTTTAGAAATGTCTAAGAACTCTACATACTCTTGGTCACCATCTTCCTAGTCTGTGATTATAACACAGAAATAGAAAAGACCCTACTAAGTCTTGCTAGAAACGTCAATTCCATGTGTGCAGCTTAAAGAGGGCACACTTACCATGCTATTCAAGTACTTAATGTATCATCATTCTTTCCTCTTTCTCTTGTTGTCTATACATATATTTACTGGTGTGTTTTACTATAGCCCAGTGTAGTAGTGGTCAGGGACTATTGGTATCTATCATAGAGTTGAACAGTAATGGGGGACAAGGAAGGACCAAATATGACCTTGATTCTAAGGGTGTCCTCATTACTGCCTTAACATAGTTTTGTTCAGAGCTGTTAGCAAGTGCCAAGGTAGATGGATTAAATTGTTTGTTCTAGTTCTCACTTCTTTCTCCATTTCCCTTTTAGGAATAGAACTGGATATCTGTGAATTAGCTGTATAATTTCAAAAATCTATTTTTTGAGTCAATCTATTGAATTTTAAGAATCGAAACTATTTTTGTCTGTTGTGCCTACTCCAAAAGTTAGATTTATCAAAAGAGGCATGTAGCTAGAGCTGGTTACCGTGTCGTTATAACCTTGGATGGTGGGATAGACATCTCAAATATTAATAAAAGGATGCTTAGGATGTGGTGAAAGCAGACACAAATGGCAAAATCCTTCCTCCCTGACTTATAAAGTAAAAGGCATTAAGAGACAGGAGAAAATGATGCTTAAGAATGATTGCCTCACTGAGCCTTTTTGGATTCCTCATAAAGTAAACACTTGCTTACTATTGTAATCTTCTATGTCTATTCTCAAATGTTTCATATGATTTTTCTTTTGGAAACTGCCTGCATTAGGAGGGCGGTGAGGATGTCATCAAAAGCAGGATGTTTGCTTTGTAAACATTATGTATGTGCCAGTGGATATTTTGAAATTTCTTATTATTACTAGTAGTCATATTAGTATTAGTATTTTGCATGGGGTCTTCAGGCGGGTGGTGAATGGTGAAAACAGAATATATTTCTAATGTATGGGGCTTTTAAATCCTACAGTAGCTTCCTTAAATTTTGATTTCATGAAGTGTTTTCCAGTGTGTCAAGTTCTTAATCAGTTATGCCTATGATGGTTCCTGGGCAATCATAATGAAAGACACCAATCACACCTTGAGTTATTCATGTGTGGATAAAGCTAGAACTTTCTCCACCTTTAAAACAGATGCTACCACAAGAACAGATTCGCTGTCCAAGTTCACTCTGTCCCCAGAATTTAGTTTCTCCTTTAGGATTCTGCATGATTTTCTACTTCCTGATTTTCTGAAGATGCCTTTCGTGAGTGGTCCTTTCTGATTGATAAATGAAAGCATATCCTGTAGGAAAAGAAGAATAGTATATGGCATTTCATATCCCAATCCCAGAGCAAAAGCTTGCTTCCTTTTTGAAAGACCTAGGGAATGTGACAATATGTGGTTTTACAGCTGGGGGGACTAAAGTCAATTTAGATTCTTTAGTCAATGTCTCTCTATAGTTTCTACCCAAAAATCCACCTTACAGTCATACACTGAAACATTGTAATCACTTATTTTAATAAGATTTTTTCATTGAATTTACCCTTTTAAACAAACTTCCATGTTTCAAGGCCTTTGTGGAATCCTTGCCTGTCTCCTACTTTACCAGTCTTTTCTCCTTATTCCCTTACATATATGCTCTTCCCCAAAGTATGGAATACTTTTTGCCATACTCATTTCCCTTTCATTGATTCCTCTTTAAGTGATTGCATCCTTCATTCCTACTATCTCTATTTCATTTCCTCTTTTAAAATCAAGCTCAAATGCTCTCTTCTTATTCTCTGATTACAGTCCCTTCATGAGTCTTTCACTGTCCTTTGCTCTATCTTCATGTCCTCTCCCTGCAGTGTAGAAAGATAATAAGGACTGGAGTGAGATAGACCAAGGGACCAGAAACCTATTATGCTTCTGATCTATTGTGGGAACTGGGGCACATGCAAACTCTACTGAGAAGTTTCTAATTCATTTGTAAAGTGTGGAGGATGATAGTTTTAGCTACCCCCGAAAATTACCATGATGTAAGGACTGGGGTAGTAGCTAACAAGTAAGTAATGTAGTAAATTTCTCCACACCTAGCATAACATTCCCAAATCTAGTGCAGTGCTTGCAGAGGTCCTGGGTACTCAGTAAATTTCCACACTGAAAATTCAGTACACCAATTTCAGATAACACATAACCAAACTCTGTGGCTGTCATTTAACATATTCTGGTAGGATTAATGGATTCATATTTGCCACAAGATGAGTCTTTATGCTTAGGTAAGATGTTTTCTAGTGTTAGATTTAGTAGACTCAGTTGAAGGAGACCTGAAACTACTGTGAGTTCAGGAAGACAATGGCAGAATTGAAGATGATTCATGTACTCAGTCTATTTTGACTGATCTGAACAGTGCTACATAGGTCTCTGTGGAAACAAGTGGAATGGACAAAAATTTGTCCTGTTGTATTAGCCTCATGACTCTGCAGTACCTAAATCAAATGACACTACGAAAGCCTCTCAGCCACAGCAGGGGCTGTCCAATGATTTCTCCATTTGGGTGTAGGTTTACATGAAAACACTTGGCCTCTCCGAGTTCCCCCTCCTCAGGAAGGCAATAAAAGACCAAACTGAAACCTACCAGATTTGGGAAGGGCAAGTTGTCATTATCACAGATATCAATGAGGGAAACTCAAAAGAGCTGTCTGGGTTTTGCAGAAGGTGCAGTTGTGCACTGGTTGTTCTTCAAGTGCCAGCGCACCGCCAAAAGGCCGAGTTTCTGAAAGCACTAATTTTAATGGTTTTCTGGCCTGAATCTAAGGAAAAAGGGAGATTAGTGTATTTTAATTCACTTAGCCTTGTTTCCACCATTGCTATTATACAGCGTGTTCATTGTAGTGGCTAGACGAGGGAAACTGAGTCATTTGTTGTATAGAATTCTCCACGTTCTGTTGTTGGCTAATACCATCCTCATGGTGTTGATGACTTCTTGCCCATATCCTTCAGACTGATGGTTAAACCTAGAGACTCGATCACACTCAAGGTCAGTATTTCCTGTGCCATCAGTTACTGTCGATTACACTGCATCAGGAGGCACTGAACCTGTAGATGTGTTTTCTACTGGTGTGATCAGTGGGTTCAGGTGTCAGATCTCATTTTAAAAGCTAGAAGGATTTAGTATTCAAATCAAGCTGAGTTTGCTAATCATAGGCTTTCACAGCTCAACTCCCCTCAGCCTCAGATATCCTCTTTGGCTTTCTCAGTGCTCAAGTTTCTCCCATGCAGAGGATCTGCCTCTCGTGACACAATTTGCCTGAGCCATACTTCTCTGGTTCCTCTGCTCTGGGTCATCTTCAAGGATGACTATCTGCAGCCAGGGTCCTTGGGAAGTTGTCATCACATGCTGGCTATGTGGTGGCTGTGTTTTCTTGTCATATCCCACCAACCCACCCAGAGATGATGTTTTCGGTTAAATATGTTTAACATTTACTGAAAAGAGCCTAAACCACAATGAACTGTGGAAACACAATTCCTCATACACACACTCAAACATACATGTATATATACATCTACACACAAGTACAAGGCTTGAAAGAAAACATCGAAAAAGCAAAACAATGAGAGGTTATAAATGCATTTATTTACCACCAGTTTCCAGAGATGATTTTTAATTACTCAACATTCCCTATCAAAGGAAGAGCTTTCCAAAGAAAAGGTGATCAGCAGTGAAAAGCTTAATTCAGAGTTTTGAGTGGTCAGCTATGAATGTTTCCCTTTGAAGATACCTTAACATTGCTTAAATAAGTGAATTCCTTAAAAGTCAACAGATGAGCCAAGCTGTTGAAGGATAAAGAGATGAGCAACATTTCACCAAATGACCTTAAACACCTGGCCTCTTGGCTTTTTTGGAATGTAGTGAGTGCATCACCACCTCCACTCATGTGGGTGCCAGCACTCCACCAGAAGCATCCTGGTCCTGCCACTTAGGAAGCTCAGCATTTTAAAGCTTCGGTTTCCTCAACTTTAACATAAATGATGCTGCCTATGACTCTTAAACTAAATATATAATATTCTACTCAGCACAAGGCAATAAATGGCCCCAGGATGATTAATTTTTGGGGTCACTTCAAAAAAGTCAAATAATGTCAAATAAATGTGGAAAAATTTGGGGCATTTGACTTTCAAAAGGAAAGTATGAATTTTCCAAAGCAATTTGACAATGGAACATTTCTGGGAATGGGAAAACAATGCATGGATCATATATTCTATATGCACAGATACCAATCTCTGTCTATACACTGGCATATGTAAGAAACCTACACTTCTGTAGTTCTAAACAGCTCACTTGATGTCTAGTTTGGTTCTCTGTTCCAAGACTGCTAGAGTTTTAGGATTTCTTAATTGCCCCCATGAGTGTGTCTATGATCTGGAGTCTTCTAGTGCCAGGGAGGCTGTAAAATGGTGAAGTGGCACTTATCTGGTTGCTCTGTGTCATTGATGTACACTAATGGCCATTGAGGTGTCGGCACTGCTCTCTTGACCTGGGAAATTGGTCTGTGTGCCTGTTGATGAGGCATGTCTTTCAAACCCAGTGGATTTCTGTTTCTTCCATACTATTCTGTGACTGATGGAGATACTTTTACTAACCGATCTGTTCCATGTTGAGGTATAAGAAACTCTGTGTGGACATAGAGGGCCATATTTCTTAGACATGTCAGCTCGCTATTCTGTGAGGAATATCTGCTTCCTTTTGGTTTCCATGCAGGAAATGGTGCAGATATCCCATGTACCTGCCTAGTGGTTTTGAGCTTTTCCCATGAGTTTGCCACCAAAATCTTCTACTCTATGCCATGAATCATTTTTGGTTCCTAGAAAGCTAAATCTTTAAGACTTATAAGCAACAAAGAGCTTCCTTTTCCTCATATTCTCCTCTTCTATTCCCTGAGGAGGTGATTTAGTTGTCTCTTAAGGCAGCTTAAGATGGGAAGAAGGATGAGGGACGGAATACCTGAGGTAAAAAAATGAGTTAGTACTTCAAAGATACTTCCTACCATACTTGGAATACCCCTTAGGAAATGCTGTTGTAGAGAACTGAGGATTAAAAGCCAGTGAAGAGAGGGTATGTGTAGTAGTGGTGCTGCCATGAGTTTTATGATGTGTGGTCTCAAGAAATAATGCTTCCTCATCTTGTAAACCACCATCTTTGGCATGGTCCTTTGCACAGTCCTCTCAAACATTAACTCTTGAAAAGTCTCTTTTGGTTCTGGGAACTCTTCCTCCACCCTATGAAAGGAGGAGAAGTTACCTTATGGAAGACATGAGGACCAATTGAGAGCCAGCTCCAATAGACAGACACCTAGGTTAGCTCCAGATGAGCTGCAGGCTAACTAGAGTATTAGGTCACTGCACAAGTGACCTCAATTGAGCCTTCAGTGAAGTGTTATGTGAATCATAACCAAGTTAAATAGTTGTCTAACCTACTGAGTTATGGAATGATTTTTATTATCCATATAAAAACATACAACACAATACAGTACAGTACAATACAATACATTAAAATACAATACAAAAAATATGTAATAGGATATGGTAGGCATTGAAGAAAAAGGAGATATTTTGTGGGAAGATTTCCTCAATATGAATATATGGGACCAAGGAAAAAACGTTAAATGGAAATAGCTGGGTGTTGGATGGGGTTCATTTATCATTCATTGGAAAAATAAAGAAAGAGGAAACGTCAAGCGTCATTATGGAGATTCCAGTCTTCAGTGACTTAGTAAACTGTAGACATGTAGATGGATGGACCCATGCCAGATGGGTACTTTGTAGCATTCTACAGTTTTGCCTTTTTGGAAATCACTATCACTCTCAGTGGCTTGGATTCAGCAGTTTGTTTTTATGTCACTGATGAAAAACAAACACTTGTCTTATACCAACATATTCTCAGACATGACACAAGACTAATCTTAATACCTAATGACGTGGGTTACCCTAAAGATTTCCTCAACACAATGAGGTATGTGTCATAAAATGCAGATGTCAAAACTATGGAGGGATTTATGATATGTGTCTCCAGGTTCTGAATCTAAACTCTGTTTTACAAAATGGGGTGTTGCCAGAGAGCTGTGGTCAGCTAGGCTCCAATAATACTCACTCTAGTCTCAGGGGAACTTCTCCTAGTTCTATTAATTACTTTATTAGAAACGTATTTTACATCCATTATCTTATTTAATCTTTACAGCATATCTGAGATTTAGACATTATTTTTATCCACATGTTAGGGATGAATAAACTGATACTGAGCTTGAGTAATAGGTCAAATGTCATATAGCTGATTAATGGGAGCACTGGAGTTTGTACTCTGGAGAGGTGGTTTGAAGTCAAGTCAGGTCCTTTTTACTCAATGATGTTGGTTCTTTTCAACTCATTTTAAAGAGCACTGGAATCCTATGGTACCTCAAGACCACTGAGCCAAACGAGGAGGGAGGAGGAATAAAGCCTTGCGCTCTGGTTTCAAACAAAACACATTTATATATTACAAATAGAAATACAAAATTATGCATTATATGCTTAACTACATATATAATATATATGTGATCCATTTAAAACTGTGTTTAAAAAAATTCCCAAACACTCTAACATACCATGCTATCTCCTAATACAGCTAGAAACTTTTTGAAGTTTCTATGCTTTCTTTGTTCTCCAACAGTATGAAACCTCCCTTGAACTGTGAGCCAGCCTTCGGAAGAAGGAGCAGCTGGGAATTATTGCCCTGGGGATGCTCTGGGCTCCAAAACGGGGCTAAGTATCTACCATGACCCCCAGCAACCTTACTGTCTGCATCTGGCCAAAGCCAATTAAATTATTCACAGTACCTGCAGCCTTCTCATTGTTATCACAACTCATTGAATTCTCTCCCAAGAGAGAAGTGATGTCTTCTCCAAATATCTAGAGGCAATTTTCAATCAAAAAGTGTACAAGACAAGCCTGTAATGCAAAAAGTCCACAAAGGGGTGCTCTTTTTTATATGGCATAGCTATAAGTCACATTTTGTTTATAAATCTTGGATCTAACCAATAATGTGAAAGACTTCTAAGAAGAATGCAGAGTTGATAAAAAAATATATAGAAACCTGAGTTCCCTAAGAAAAATAAAATAGAGTGATACTTTACAGTGTACTTTCGGTACAGATTTTAAAATACTACTAGTCAGTGGGCTAAAGTTCTAATTTGTGGCCTAGTTTAATAGCTAACTTTGTGATATCAATGGTTACATTTTTAAAACTAGGATGGTTTTCAAAGTAACCTACTTTATTAAACTTTACTTATTTTTCAAATTTTCGTTTCCAGTTTATATTGGATTGTAACTTATGTATAATGTCTTATTTAAATATGTAAACCATAGACAAAAACTTATGAAATCCATTTCTTAAATGAGGAAGTATCTTAGTTGGAAGGTGGAGATTATCATAGGTTTTTTTTGTTTGTTTGTTTCTTGAGGAAAATCTCACATGGCTGGAGAGAAAACATGTCTGTCTATCTAACAGCAGTCCCTTCTCATGTCTTGCTTTGCCTAATGCTGGCTCTAGACATGAGCTTGGGATAAAGCTGTCATCTTATTAGGCAGGTGTGACTACATTAGGAATTCCTGGAATACTCTAGTAGTTTCTGTCTGATGTAGCAGAGGCAAAAGAGTAGCCAAG
Organism: Canis lupus familiaris; assembly: GCF_011100685.1. Lineage (NCBI taxonomy): Eukaryota > Metazoa > Chordata > Mammalia > Carnivora > Canidae > Canis > Canis lupus. The sequence continues at coordinate 23,094 of NW_023330532.1, forward strand.
TATTTTTCTAAATGAGCCACAACTTGCAGAGCAAGGCCAATGTGTTTGGAGCCATGGGTGCTCATAGTGCCCGAGCCAACTAGAATCTGCCAGTAATGACCAGAGGAGCTGGGTGTTGTTACCACTGTGTCATGAGGAGCCATGGCTTTGCCCAAGGTTACAAGTTCCCCGCTCAAGGATCAGGCTGAGAGTTTAACCTTGGCTTGTCAAACTCCAGAGCCCAGGTTCTTTCCTACCATATCACACCACTCTTCTCTCTCTTTTGTTTAGTCAGTCTAGTATTAAATAACTTGGATGGGAAGGAAGCGACTCAACTGCTCTGCATTTACCACTTTAACAACACCCCTTCCCAATTTCCACCAGAGTAGGATAACGAACTCTGCCATTCCAAGGAGGCCTATGAAGATGTGCTCTTTTCAGTACTGATCCATCCAATTTACTACCACACATTTCAGATTCAAAGCATGGATTCTAAACCCCAGAGGACACAAATGAGAGCTCTCTCTACCTTTTTTTATGAAGTTGTCTTACAATTCCAAGCTCCAGGAATTAGGCAGACAAAGAATGCTTGGGGCTATATGCAGTGATAAAATAAAAGCTGTCATCTGATTGGATGAGGTTCATTGCTTAATGTTGTATAACACCCCAAAAAGGTATCACAAGAGAACAACATTCGCTTTTGGTAGCTGGGCTAGAAGCCTAAAGTCAGAAAGATGCACTTCTGAATAAGGCAAGTCATTGCACTTAGGAAGCTGGAAGCATAGAGACAGAGAACAGAGAACATCTCTCTAGATCTAGTACACAACCCGCTGTAGCAGAGTTCCAGGCATGAATGTATACGAAAATGTTTCACTGAATTCGATTTCTGGGCTAACCCTCTCTGGTTAAATGTTTGACAAACATAAGGTTATACCATGGGCTGTTGATGCTCTAGGATCTCTCTTAGGCCACTGAGTTTTGTCTACCAGTTTCATATATTCAGAAGGTGTACAATGGCTAAGGATTCCACATTAATAAGGTCAGGTGAAGAGCAATAATAGCCATGAGGCTTGCCTGTATTCTGAAACTGGCCTCCACAGGTGTGAAGAATTAAAACTCTTTGGCATTGATCGGTATTTTAGTGGACAAAGTGGCAAAAAGTAAGACAATATTTTCCTAATAGCATATTGGCTGTATTTCTGAGACATGACCAGATTAGAGCAATTATTGCATCATTGCCTTTGGGCTGCATTTATTTTCTCCTCCTCAGTCAATTCATCAATAACGCCAAGCCATTTATCATAAAGGTAGAATGAAAATATACATCCTTGGATATTTCGAAGAAAATCCTTATGTAGATAAAAAAAAGATATATACAAACAAACATAGATATAAAATAGAAAATATATATTGGAAGTTTTACAGAGAAAACACTGAGTTGAAACTTCACTTCAGTCCCTACTTCCTTCATAGATACTCAAACTGTGACCCACACAGAGCTCAGCTCTAACTATCCATTTACTTGCACATGCAAAAGCAGGAGAGTAGATTTTCTCCAACAAAAATGAAAGCATCAAAGCAGAGCCTAGGCTTCAGTGGAAAGGAAGACAAAGCTCCCTTCCATCATATGGCACTTACTCTTTTGTGTACTTTTTTGCAAACTATTACAAAAGCTACTCTCATAACTGCTTCATTCTTCCTTTCTTTAACTGTATAAAAGTAGACGGTCTAATGGCAAACTCATGATGGTCCTGAGGATATATTCATTTCTAGTGTAGGCCAATTCTCCAGATAGTTTGACATGATACTATTCAGGCCAAGGTTGCAGAGTCTGATTCCCCACAAAGATTAGTCAACTTTAGGAAGGGAAAACTTTTGAAATGTGTAAGAACTCTATGCACATGTGGTCACCATCTTCCTAGTCTGTGCTTATAACATGGAAATAGAAAAGACCCTACTAAGTCTTGCTAGAAGCATCAATTCCATGTGTGCACCTTAAAGAGGGCTACACTTATCATGTTACCCGAGTACCTAATGTATCATCATTCTTTCCCCTGTCTCTTGATCCCTATATATATATATATATATATATATATATATATATATATATATATATATATATTTAGTGGTGTGTTTTACTGTAGCCCAGTGTAGTAGTGGTCAGGGAGTATTGCTATTTATTGTATAGTTGAACAGTAATGGCGGAGAAGGAAAGACCAAATGTGACAAGGAAGGACCAAATATGATCTTGATTCTAAGAGTGTCATCATTACTGCATTACCATAGTTTTGTTTAGAGCTGTTAGCATGTACCAAGGTAGATGGATTAAATTCTTTGTTTTAGTTCTCACTTCTTTCTCCATTACCATTTTAGCAATACAATGGGATATCTGTGATTTAGGTATATAATTTCGAAATTAATCTATTTCTTGAGTCGATCCATTGAATTTTCAGAATTCCAAACTACTTTTGTCCGTTGCACCTACTTCAAAAGTTAGATTTATCAAAAGAGGCATGTAGCAAGAGCTGGTTGCCATGTTGTTATCACTTTGGATGGTGGGCTGGACATCACAAATATTAACTAAAGGATGCTTAGGATGTGGTGAAAGCAGACACAAATGGCAAAATCTTTCCTCCATGACTTATAAAGTAAAAGGCACTAAGAAACAGGAGACAATGATGGTTAAGAATGATTTGGTCACCTCACTGAGCCTTTTTGGATTCCTGATAAAGTAAACATTTGCTTACTATTGTGAACTTCTATGTCTATTTTCAAATGTTTCATATGATTTTTCTTTTGGAAACTGCCTTCATTAGGAGGGTGGTGAGGAAGTCATCAAAAGCAGGATGTTTGCTTTGGTGAACATTATGTATGTGCCAGTGGATATTTTGAAATTTCTTATTATTACTAGTAGTCATATTAGTATTAGTATTCTGCATGGAGCCTTCAGGTGGGGGTGTGTGGTAAAAACAAAGTATTTCTAATGTATGGGGCTTTTAACTCCTACAGTATCTTCCTTAAATTTTGATTTCATGAAGTGTTTTCCAGTGTGTCAAATTCTTAATCAGTTATGCCTATGATGGTTCTTGGAAAATCATGATTGAAAGACACCAATCACTACTTGAGCTACTCATGTGTGGATAAAGCTAGAACTTTCCCCACCTTTAAAACAGATGCTACCACAAGAACAGATTCGCTGTCCAAGTTCACTCTGTCCCCAGAATTTAGTTTCTCCTTTAGGATTCTGCATGATTTTCTACTTCCTGATTTTCTGAAGATGCCTTTCGTGAGTGGTCCTTTCTGATTGATAAATGAAAGCATATCCTGTAGGAAAAGAAGAATAGTATATGGCATTTCATATCCCAATCCCAGAGCAAAAGCTTGCTTCCTTTTTGAAAGACCTAGGGAATGTGACAATATGTGGTTTTACAGCTGGGGGGACTAAAGTCAATTTAGATTCTTTAGTCAATGTCTCTCTATAGTTTCTACCCAAAAATCCACCTTACAGTCATACACTGAAACATTGTAATCACTTATTTTAATTTGATTTTTTTCATTGTATTTACCCTTTTAAATCAAACTCCATGTTTCAAGGCCTTTGTGGAATCCTTGCCTGTCTCCTACTTTACCAGTCTTTTCTCCTTATCCCTTCCATAGATGCTCTTCCCCCAAGTATGGAAATCTTTTTGCCATACTCATTTCCCATTTGTTGATTCGTCTTTAAGTGATTGCATGCTGCATTCCTACTACCTCTATTTCCTTTCCTCTATTAAAATCAAGCTCAAATGCTCTCTTCTTATTCTCCAATTACATTTCCTTCTTGAGTCTTTCACTGTCCTTTGCTCTATCGTCATGTCCTCTCCCTACAGTGTAGAAAGATAATAAGGGCTGGAGTCAGAAAGACCAAGGGATCGGAAATCTATTATCCTTCTATTCTATTGTGTGACCTGGGGCACATGCGAACTGTACTGAAACATTTCTAATTCATTTGTAAAGTGTGGAGGATGATAGTTCTAGCTACCCCCAAAATTGCTGTGATACAAGGACCGGGGTAGTAGCTAGCATGTAACTAACGTGGTATATGTCTTCACACCTAGCATAACATTCCCAAATCTAGTGTAGTGCTTTCAGAGGTACTGGGTACTTTGTAAATTTCCACAGTATCAATTCAGTAGACCGATTTGAGATAACACAGGTCAAACTCTGTGGCTGTCATTTAACATATACTGTTAGGATTAATGGATTCATATTTGCCGTAGGATGAGTCTTTATGCTTAGGTAAGATGTTTTCTGTTGTTAGATTAAGTAGACTCAGTTGAAGGAGACTGGAGTCTACTGTGAGTTCAGAAAACAATGGGAAAATGTGAAGATGATTCATGCACACAGAGTCCATTTTGACTGATCTGAACAGGCCTACATGGGTCTCTATGGAAACAAGTGGAATGGACAAAAAGTTGTCCTGATGTATTGGCCTCATGACTCTGCAGTGGCTAAATCAAATGATACTACCAAGGCTTCTCAGCCACAGCCAGGGGCTGTCTAATAATTTCCATATTTGGGGGTAGGTTTGTATGAAAACACTTGGCCTCTCCGAGTTTCTTCTCCTCAGGGAGGCAATAAAAGACCAAACTGAGACCTACCAGAATTGGGAAGGGCAAGTTGTCATTATCATAGACATCCATGAGGGAAACTCCAAAGAGCTGTCCTGGTTTTGCCGACGGTGCAGTAGTGCACTGGTTGTTTTGGCAAGTGCCAGCGCACCGCCAAAAGGCCGAGTTTCTGAAAGTACTGCTTTTCATGGTCTTGTGGCCTGTATCTAAGGAAGAAGGCTGATTAGTGTATTTTAATTCACTTAGCCTTATTTTCACCATGGCCAATATACAGCATGTTCATCTAGTGTAAATGTTCCCAGGATGATTAATTAATGGGGTCACTTCAAAAGGGTCAAGTAATGTCAAATATATATGGAAAAAAAATTGGGGCATTTGACTTTCAAAGGGAAAGTATGAATTTTCCAAACCTATTTGACAGGGGAAGCCTTTCTGGGAATGGGAAAACAATGCATGGATCATATATTCTATCTACACTGATAGCAATCTCCATCTATACACTGGCATATGTAAGAAATGTACAGTTCTGTAGTTCTAAATAGCTCACTTGATGTCTAGTTTGATTCTCTGTTCCAAGACTGCTAGAGATTTAGGATTTCTTAATTGCCCCCATGAGTGTGTCTATGTTCTGGAGTCTTTTGGTGCTGCAGAGGCTGTAAAATGGTGAAGTGGCACTTATCTGATTGTTCTGTGTCATTGATGTATACTAATAGCCGCTGAGGTGTCCAGACTGCTATCTGACCGTGGGAAATTGGTCTGTACACCTGTTGCTGAGGCATGTCTCTCAATCGCAGTGGCTTTCTATTTCTTCCATACTATTCTGGGACTGATTGAAATACATTTACTAACTGATCTGTTCCATGTTGAGGTATAAGCAACTCTGCATGGACATAGAGGGCCCCTTCTTTCTTAGACATGTCAGCTCATTATTCTGTGAGAAATTTCTGCTTCCTTTTGGTTTCCATGCAGGAAATGGTGCAGATATCCCATGTACCTCCCCAGTGGTTTGGGGCTTTTCCCATGGGATTGCCACCGAAATCTTCGACTCTATGCCATGAATCTTTTTTGTTTCCTAGAAAGCTAAATCTTGAAGACTCATAAGCAACAAGATTTATTTATTTATTTTTTTATTTACTTATTTATTCATGAAAAAACACAGAGAGAGGCAGAGACATAGGCAGAGGAAGAAGCAGGCTCTGGGCAAAGAGCCTGATGTGGGACTCGATCCGGGAACTCGGGGATCACACCTTGAGCCAAAGGCAGACGTTCAACAGCTGAGCCACCCAGGTGTCCCTTAAATAGATTTTAAAACTTTTCCAAATTCACATGGTAAATAATCTAGAATAGGATTGAAATTCAGGGCTGTACGATTAAAAAAATCAATGTTCATAACTAAGATTCTATGTTCTTATTTTAGCCCCAGTGCCTTCTTTTTGACAACTCTGGTCCATAAATTATGCTAACAGTTAATGCACTTAATTACACCTATAGGTTATTTTTCACTGAAACACATGGATACCATACATTTCTTCTGCTTGAAAAAACTAGAATTTACCCATTTGCCTTCCAGATAAAACCTTGTATTTGTTAGTGTGGTATTCAGAAAGTAAAAGTAAATTAGGGAGATCAGAGTGAAGAAACAGGGGACTCAAGATGAGTTAAAGTTCAGAGTGATTAATGTACTTAATTGTATTTACTTATTTATGTTTTTTAAATTATCAAAGAAAATATCGGATTTCTGATAATATGGATTTCTGATATTTTTCTTAATTTACATTTAAAACTACCATCATGGGGTGCCTGGGTGATTCAGTCAGTTAAGTGGCCAACTCTCAATTGCGACTTGGGTCATGATCTCAGGATCCTGGGATTGAACCTCACATTGGGCTAGGCAGTCAGCATTGAACCTGTTTCAAGATTTTCTCTCTCCCTCTCCTTCCTTCCCTCCCTCCACTCTCTCTCTCTCTCTCTCTAAAATAAATAAATAATAAATAAATAAATAAATAAATAATAAAATATTTTTAAATCGAAAAAATAAAACTATGATCATAATCACCAATGAACTAATTGAAAAATAACCTGTTGGGTGATATGGATATTTAAAAATCAGTGAAATATATTTTGTCAGATAGCAATTTCCAGCCTGACTTGGGAGAGAAGATAGCTGCATTTAAATACACAAACCACACATGCACAGATACATGCATGCACATGATTTACTGAATACCAAATAGTCATTAATGATAACAAGTGTTTTTTTAGGGTTTGGAAGAGGCATAGTCAGCAAAATGTTCCTGATGGAGATGGGCTGTGTGCTGAACTTTGAAGGATATGATACATTTCTGTTTCAGTAAAAGGGAGGAGAGAACAGAAGAGAGCCATGTGTAAATAAACAGAGGTAGAAAATTGCAATGTGTAACATATGTTTGATTAGATCAGAAAATATGTACAGGAGTAGTGGGGGAGTTGAGGTCATGTTATGTATCTGTGGTCTTTAAATGCTTCACTAGTAATTTAGATGTTATCTTATAAATAGTGGGGAATCATGGTAGGTGAGTACATGAGCTCCTCAATAGTAGGTTCTCTTAAAAAATTAACTCTTGGGTGCTTCTAGATGTACATAAGGAACACTTTATTATAATGATCTTTTAAGGGCCCATCCACTGCTAACTCTAGCAAAAGTGTTATACATTTAAATGTTACTGGTACCTGATTCATACAGACTTAATATTATAACCTGGCTTTTATACTTTTTAAGATACAAGATCAATGATGTCAGTGTCCATTACATATTCTGCACTTAAATCCTTGTGAAAACTTTCCAGCATAATCAGTTGATGAGGTGGATAAAATGAAATAGAGAACATGGAAAGCAACATTATCATAACTGTGTAGTCTTCCTTTAATCTTTCCTTCCAAGTACTGATTGATTTACTCTTTAATACCATAATTCAGTATATATCATCAATGTATATCATTAATTTATTATATATCCCCATCATTTCAACTAGGTGCTGAGGATTCACAGATGAATTAGGCTTGACCTCAAAGACACATGTACTTGGATAGAGCATAAGATACATATATGTTAGATGTATTGGGTTCATGGAAGGAAGAATGAGTGAATGGCTGTTCTACTATGTTGTGGTACATGACTTCACTATGGGCAGAATGTTGACTGAGTCACTCCTGTTACTTCTCCTTTCACCCAGACAAACCAGACAAAGTACCCCTACCCCCAGCCCATTTTTTGAGGTGGCACTTTGAAACTGGCCTCTAAACTTTCCTAATTGCAATATATAAAGAGTAGTTCATTCTGTCATCTCAGCATGGCAAAATCCTTTTAAAAAAAAGATTTTATATATTTATTCATAAGACACACATAGAGAGAGAGGCAGAGACAGAGGCCGAGGGAGAAGCAGGCTCCTCACAGGGGGCCCAATGCAGGACTTGATCCCAGGGCCCTGGGATCATGCCCTGAGCCAAAGGCAGATGCTCAAACACCGAGCCACCCAGGCATCCATCAGCATGGCAACATCTTAGCCATTTTTCAATATGTTATACATTTGTGCACACCACTGTGGATCTTTCCCACAAAATCTTTTTACCTCAAAGTAGTGTCCCCTAAAGGTAAGAGGTGATCACAGCTGCAGAAAAATTTAGAGGACTCTAAAGAATAGAGAAGTCAAAAAAGGACTGTCCCTGTTCCCACTGGGACTCCTAGGAGGCAGTTGTGTGTGTCTAAGCAGAGAGGGTTGGGATGATCCCAGAGTCTTCTGTGCCATGGAAGCCTTGTGGAAGAGGTCCAGGAGTAGGGATGAAGAGGACAATAAATGGAGGACTGCTGAGGGAGACCATGGGGGAATTTCTGATGTGTTAGCAGATGCTAATGAGTTATGATGCCATTGACCAAAAACTATGAAACCAAGCCTGTACCAACTTTTTTAGTGTATGCCTGATATTTGGATTGAAAGTATTGTGACTGCTACCTAAGTCATGGGATCAAATATCTTTTCCCTCAGCCTTCTCTATTAAGAAATTATCTCTGTCCTCTATATGTCTACTCCATGTTTAAATCATTCCCGTGACACTTTTGTGGGGGAGATTATAGTAGAGTAACTAATGCTACATGTCCTGTTTTCTTTATGAGATTGTAATTTGGGCAGCCCGGGTGGCTTAGCAGTTTAGCGCCGCCTTCGGCCCAGGGCCTGATCCTGGAGACCCAGAATCGAGTCCCATGTCGGGCTCCCTGCGTGGAGCCTGCTTCTCCCTCTGCCTGTATCTCTGCCTCTCTCTCTGTGTGTGTCTCTCATTAATAAATAAATAAATAAAATCTTTTAAAAAAAGGAGATTGTAATTTTGTTGGATTAAGTCATATTTATCTTGTTATATCCCATCCCTTGTAGGGTCAAACACAGGGTCTTATACTTCTCACATAGTAGGTACTTCGTATATAATATGTAATATGTTACAAAATGAACTGAATTGTAAAGAAAATACCATTGAGTTTGTATTCCAGAAAAGACCCTTTCCTATACTGCATTGTAGGACAACGTAGCATCACACAGTTCTTTATCACATACATTAATGAGTTCTTACATAAATAAGCGAAGGGACAAAAATATTAGCAAAATGCTGTCAGTTACATAATAAGAGTTTTGCAGAGAATGTACTCTGAGTTCTGTAAAGCAGATAATTCAGTCCTGTGGCTCCAAATAGGCATTTATCATGTCTCCAGAATGCCCCTTTCTTTTTTTTTTAAATTTATTTATGATAGTCACAGAGAGAGAGAGAGAGAGAGAGAGAGAGAGGCAGAGACATAGGCAGAGGGAGAAGTAGGCCCCAAGTACCGGGAGCCCGACATGGGATTCGATCCCAGGTCTCCAGGACCGCACCCTGAGCCAAAGGCAGGTGCCAAACTGCTACACCACCCAGGGATCCCCCTGCCCCTTTCTTTATTCCATCATTATAGAAGCTCTAATCATAGGGCACAATTTTAGAGAATATGTAAGTTAATGTGAAAAACCCCAGCTGTGATTCCTAAATAAACATCAAGAAAATGAACAGAAAAAACCTTAGTGTGAAACATTTACCTTGAAGAATTTTCTTCTTTCTCTGATACTGGCTTGATTACAGGGGGCTGTTGGAGTAATCGTTATATTTCCTTTGTGATTTTTTATTTTATGCCATTCTTGTAAAAACTGAATTTGTCTGATTTATTAATTTCTGTTTTGAGACATGAAAAATCACTCATCTCTATTTAAATTTTCTTTGTATTGATTACCAACATCTCCATGAATCTGTATGAGACTGTCCCGGAAGACGACTTACCTCATTTTGAGAAGATGAGATATTGACTATTTCATGCATATAGCAAAATGTTAGAATAGTGTCTTGTAATTAAAATTAACTGTATCTATAAGGATATGATTATGAAATAAATATTGGAAAATCTGGTTGAGAAAATAGAAACTACTCACCCCATTAAAAATAATTTTTAAGGGTGCCTGGCTGGTTCAGTCAGTGGAGCATGTGACTTTTGATCTTGGGGTTGTTTATAAGTTTGAGTCTCACGTTGGGTCTAGAGATTACCTAAAAAAATTTTTTATATGTCTCAAATTCTGAAACACTCATGATGAACATGACACCCAAAGTGCATTTTTACAATAAATGTGTTACTTTGAGAAGAAATATCTTTGTGTCTAACTAAAGAATATGACAAACCTGAACTTTTATATTCTAGAACTAAAAGTCTTACTGTTTGACATTTTTATGTTCATTTATACATTTTATAGAAATATAGACATTTCTAGAAATATAAATATTTTCACATTTCCCCCTATACATATGCTTGCATATTTATATTTCATTTCTAAGGTATTTATATTTTTTGACCTACTTCATACTTTAGAGATAGTGATGGTTAACTCATTAAACACCCAAACCAAGCAAATAAAACAACAGCACTCTATAGTGGTGCAGGCCATTTATGTGTGTATCTCTTAACATGGATCCCACAGCATCATGGTAAACAAGACAAATACTTTGGATAGAACAAATGCCTTTGCGATGTTCTTACAAATTTATATTCCCATTAATGGTGATATACCAAGAATAGAGTATATTTTTAATTTCTTTTAGGACCACAGCTATGTTTTCCTTCTCACAGCAAATGGTAAGATATCATCACTATTGGGAATTGAAGTCCATAAAAGAGAAAAAAATAGTTCTTCAATGACCAAATGTGATTTTCAGAAGTCATGTTTAGTGAGTAACATGATTAATCTTGCATTTAAAAAGAGTCAGAAAAGATAAAAGGAAGAACATCTTCCTTCTTTTGAACTACATTTCACTCCACAAATACTAATAAACAAAGAGTAGAGAGTCATGTGAAAAACCTATAAAGGATAATTCAGTACAGGAACTTGCATAGAATTATTTTCCATTAACTAATCAGAACTTGCATTAATGTAAATGAAATCTATTTTAGCTTCCAGGAATACCATTGATTCTTTAAGGGACCTAAAAGAATAAAGAATGAATGTATAAGAATAGTAATACGATGGTAATGTGTAATAATTATACATCTACCTAATTGCAAGATATAGTGCAAAGTGTAATCAGTACTGTTGTTGTGCCCAAGATTGCGAATCCAAGAAACCACCGAGGAGCTGACAACGATGCAAGCGCACGAGGGTTTATTAGCAAGCTTGAGCTTGGGTCCAGGTATACCTAGAGTAGAACACAGGAAACACCCTTTTTGAACTCGGCCACAATAACTTCTTGCAAGATACATCCATGAAGGCAAAAGAAACAAAAGCAAAAATGAACTATTGGGACTTCATCAAGATAAGAAGCTTTTGCACAGCAAAGGATACAGTCAACAAAACTACAAGACAACTTACAGAATGGGAGAAGATATTTGCAAATGATGTATCAGATAAAAAGGGTTAGCATCCAAGATCTATAAAGAACTTCTTAAACTCAACACCAAAGAAACATACAATCCAATCATGAAATGGGCAAAAGACATGAAGAGAAATCTCACAGAGGAAGACACAGACATGGCCAACATGCACATGAGAAAATGCTCTGCATCACTTGCCATCAGGGAAATACAAACCAAAACCACAATGAGATACCACCTTACACCATGAGAGTTGGGAAAATTAACAAGGCAGGAAACCACAAATGATGGAGAGGATGCGGAGAAAAGGGAACCCTCTTACACTGTTGGTGGGAATGTGAACTGGTGCAGCCACTCTGGAAAACTGTGTGGAGCTTCCTCAAAGAGTTAAAAATAGCCCTGCCCTATGACCCAGCAATTGCACCTCTGGGGATTTACTTCAGAGATGCAGATGCAATGAAACGCCGGGACACCTGCACCCACCTGCACCCGGATGTTTCTGGAAGCAATGTCCACAATAGCCAAACTGTGGAAGGAGCCTCGATGTCCATCGAAAGATGAATGGATAAAGAAGATGTGGTTTATGTATACAATGGAACATTACTCAGCCATTAGAAATGACAAATACCCACCATTTGCTTAACGTGGATGGAACTGCAGGGTATTATGCTGAGTGCAGTAAGTCAGTCGGAGAAGGACAAACATTGTATGTTCTCATTCATTTGGGGAATATAAATAATAGTGAAAGGGAATATAAGGGAAGGGAGAAGAAATGTGTGGGAAATATCAGAAAGGGAGACAGAACATACATACTCCTAACTCTGGGAAACGAACTAGGTAGGGGTGGTGGCAGGGGAGGAGGGCGGGGGTGGGGGTGACTGGGTGGTGGGCACTGAGGGGGGCACTTGACGGCATGAGCACTGGGTGTTATTCTGTATGTTGGTAAATTGAACACCAATAAAAAATAAATTCATTAAAAAATAAAATAAACATTTTCTAAAACAGACCAAAGGCTTCAGGAACAAACTACATTTCATTATGAGAGAGAGTTCTGAGTTTACAGGTAAGCATGCCTGGGACAATGCTAAGAATTAGCATATAATGAGGGGGCATTTCCCATCCAGAGGATCTAAGAACTTCAGTTCAGAGTGTCTTAGGAAGTTAATAGCGTTAAATGAAATACAGTAGAGCTGCATATCAAGCTAGGAGAAAATCTAGGATAATACTTCATGGTTAAAAGTACCTTGACACAATCCATTAAATGGCCCACCTAATACATCATGTGTAGCTTACATATAGCACCATAAATACTAAAGGGTGAAATTTATGGATTTTAGACTAAGGGCAGTTATGTTAAAAGTACACTATACAAGTCCATAATAGGCACGACTCTTTTGTGAGCACAGTTTGTGAGTCTTATTCTTCTCCACGGGAGATCTAACATAGTTAGAAACAAACTACCTTATACGAAACTAGTTCAATATAGTTAGAACTCATTTAGTCAAGAAAACAAGTTTTGGAAAAAAAATCTATGAAAGTGGAAGCAGTTTAATTCATACTTACCTGTCATCTTTTGCAGTCTTGTCGCACTCAATATCAAACTTCCACCTTTCAAGGACTTCACCGCTTTCAATATTTGAGATGAATACCACCAGTTTCTGAACTGAACACTTGTATAACCAATCTGCAATACAGAACAGGGCATCTTTTTTGGTTCACTGCATTACAAAGTAACTCTTCCCAGGTCTCACTTTCTGCCCTTAGCAAATTCCTACCACTGGTATTTTGGAACTCCTCCAACCTGTACAGAAAACTTGCCTCACAATAACCTAGTTCCCGTTGTCCAATTCTCAGTATCCGTACCAGATGTAGTTAGTACTGAATGCTAAGCACAGAGTAGTGAACATGCAGTATACTCTAATCCAAGGTAAATTCCAGAAGATGAGCATTAATCTAATCACTGCAGCAATAAATGCAAATTTTTAATTGTAATAAATGTTAAGAAGGTGCAGTATGTGATCCAATGAGAGAATATAGGAAAATTTGACTCAGGGAATTCTCACTTGACTTCAGTTCTACAAATAAATACCATTAAATATGCAAAAGATTACAGAAAAGGGTACAGGTCTAAAATACTGAAAAGCGAAAAGTATCTGACCAGAGGATTGAAAGGGTAATACAAATACAGTTAAGAAAGGGAGAATGAACAAGGTCGGTTTGTGCAAGATACATAGGGGCCAGACCACGCAAGGTCACATGGGGTAAATTAAAGAACTTATACTTCAAGAATCAGGGAAGTCATTACTGTGTCTGTAGTACGGTGTGATGTGATTAAACTTATATTTCAGAACTATCCTTTAGGCTGTGATGTGTGGAAAGTAGAGTGGAAGTAAAGAGAGGATCTAGGGATGCTAATTGATTAGTAATTCAAGCAAGAGGTACTGAAGGCTTATAGAAGGATAAATTGGTAGAGATGGATCAGTATAGGTAGAGTCAAGAGATTTCGTGATTAAAATTGTTAAGATTTATTGGATACTTATGAGACTAAGGAAGAGGAAATACTCAGAGATAGTTGCCAACTTTCTGGTTTATACCACTGGTTGGAAGGTTGATCCATTCATTGAAAGAGAATGGAAATGAGACATGATGCTTACAATTTTTTTAAGGTTTTATTTTTCTTCTTTTTTAAAGATTTTATTTATTTATTCATGACAGATAGAGAGAGAGGAAGAGATACAGGCAGAGGGAGAAGCAGGCTCCATGCAGGGAGCCTGATGTGGGACTCGATCCCAGGTCTCCAGGATCATGCCCTGGGCTGAAGGCAGTGCTAAACTGCTGAGCCACCCGGGCTGCCCTAAGGTTTTATTTCTAAGTAATCTCCACACCCAATGTGGGGCTGGAACTTACAACCCAAGATCAAGAGTTGCATGCTCTACTGACTGAGCCAGCCAGGACCCCCTTAAATTTAGTTTTCAAGTATCACTAGGTTAGCCACATGTGGATATCAAGGGAGCCACTTACTATATGAGCAAAGAGAAGACTTGGGTTGCATGTATGTTTATGAGTTAACTACACAAAGATTGTTAGTAAAGTTATGAATGTGTCAGAAGTCATCTTAGAGATTATAATAAGGGGGCCTCATAATGAGCCCTGAATTAATCTTGGAACTTGGGATAATATACTCAAGAATACACAGTTTTTTTTTTGTTTTGTTTTTTAAGACACAAAAACAATCTTGTAATATTTAGGACTTGTGGGCCACCTAGGTCTCTTGCGTAGTTTTTAAAAAACTAGCCTTGAGAAATCTGAAAACACTCAGTTTGCAGGTAGTACAAAAATAGGCCACTTGCTGGATATGGGCCATCAGTCTTGCTGACCCCTTGACAAAAACCAACCTTGTCTCAATTTTGCTCGGAAGAGGAAGAGATTAGGTAGTCACTTAAAGATCTGGGGTGGGTGGAAATTTTTTTCTTTTAAAACTGAAGACAAATGAAACCAATGAAAATATCTCAAAACAAAGAAACCAGAAATACCAGAGAAGAACTAGGGTAGATTCCTTAAGAAGGCTAGAGGGATGGGGATTCAAAGAGATTGAACAATTTGCCTCTAAGAAAAGCAATTCCTACATTCTAACTAAAATAAAAGGGACAAATTAAATAGGAAGGTCTACATACAACTGAGGTGAAATGTCCTAAGTGTAGCCTTAAAGGAGACAACCTAAAAACCAGTAACTTAGGCAGGGCTTGCTTCTTCATCAAATTAAGGTGACATAGATTCTTAGTTACTTCTATGTTTCAGGCTAAGTAATCTGAGTATCACCCTGGGTGATTTAACCCTGAAGATGATAAAAACACAATTAATAGAATTTTAAAAATAAAGCCTCTTGAAACAAACAAACAAAATATATATGACTCAGGTATAAAAAAATTACTGTAATTTTTTTTTTTTTTTTGGAACTAGTTTTGGAAGGTGAAATGAGGAGCCAGGGAGAAACATCCTATAACACAGAAAAATTAGAAGTGAGAATCCTAAGTAGAGAAAAACATGGAAAAAAGAGACAGAATAGATGGAGAACAAGTATCCATTCAACAAGTATTCAGTAATTTCTTGAGCTAAGAAAAAACAAGGGGTGTTCAGATAGAAATGGCTAACGTACAGGCAGGATTTTAACAAAGACAAATGAAGACAGTAAGACATTAAAAAACTTTATTGGGTATTCTATTAGTAGTATTTTTTTAAGTTTAGTTCCCAGGCTGGATCCAATTTCATTTTCTTTTATCTTAAAATAATGACGGTTTTAAACTCTAGGCAGCTATAGAAAATATATCATGTTAAAAATATGTAGTGGATTTCTCTCCAATAATAAACATCATCATAGTTATGTAAAATTCCAACTTGTTCCACCTGGCTACACGAACTGCAAAAATCACTTCAAAAGGAGTTGATAGAGATTGTTTTGTGAAGCCAGATCAGATTCCTAACATCAACATATTTAACCCACTCAAAATGTGGTAGGGAAGAGTGGACTTTCTTTCACTTTATTATTTGCTTCCTTCCGATGGAGAATCACTATATTTGAGATTGCAGTGTTCTACACCTCTTTGTATAGAGCTGAAAAATGAACACCAAGATGCCAGAAAGTACGGGTCCAAGAAGACCTGCAAAACTCAAATTGGTTTTCAACAATTAAATACCTTTCACTTGTCCACTACATGATTGAATTATTTTATGAGCTCAGGATCTGTTGTTATAAGCAAGGTGAGTCCGTATTTCTGCCCTCTGGTAGAGGTTTCAGATGGATATATGCCACGCTGATATAAAATGCTGTTGATGCCAAATGCTGAAAACAAAAGGAATGTTAAAGTTATTTCCACTTTGTAACTCTGGAAAATAAAGCCTATTTAGATGTGGCTGCGGTTTCATTCATGGCATCAAACTGAAAAAGCCTAAACGTGCGTTTGTGCGTGTCTTGCTGAAAGCAGAGTAGGGGAAAAGTGCCACTGAAAATCCTTAAAAATGTTGCTTCTAAATCAAAAGAACACGATACCTGCGTTTATGCGGAAATAAAAATGCCAAACTGCATTAACCTAGCGTCCAAGTAGAACTACAAGCTCAGGGTAATGCAAGCCCCAATTCAGGTTACGTGATCACAGGGTGTGGAAATAGGCTTTTGCGTCTGGATTAGCAATTGATTGATTAACCGGTCGGATGCTCCAGAGCAAGCCTCTCCCTCACTTTTCCCTCCTCTTCTCCTGCCAGAGTCTATCAGAGGGTACAAGCATGGCCTGGTCCTAAATCTAGCCCATCGCCCTCAGTACCGGAATCAAAGCTTGGTGGATGGGCTGTTCAAAGTGCACTGGGCTCCACCGCTCGGGGTGGTGCCGGGCGGCCGGGCTGGGCGGCCTGTGGGATCCGCAGTTTCCCGCAAGGCTGCTGGTGCAGGGGCGCGGCGCGAGGCAGGCCGGGCAGCACCTGGGCTTCCCGCTCCCCCAGGAGCAAGGCGCCTAGATTAGATTCTCCAGCCAGGCGGGCGCTGGAGCAGAGCCGCCCCCCACCCCCGGCCCCCGCCTCCGGGCCGGCCGGGCCTCCAGGGCCGCTGGCCTCAGCTGTCCCCGCCCTCTGGCCTGCGGGAGGGGGACTCGCAGAAGAACTGGGCCACGATTTCCGCCTCTGCTCGCGGGAGAGCTGCGGCGCCACGGCCAGGCCTAGGGACGAGGGAGCGCGCTGCTGCCCGGCAGACCAGACGGCGACCGCACGGCCTCCAACGGTTCCCGCCAGTCGTTTGGAAAGTAACGACGCTGCTCCCCGGGGCCTTCGCGCAGGCGCGACGAGCCTCTCGGCCCGCCCAGCGCCAGTCTCCCCGCTCGCCGGAGGGGGCGCCTCGCGCAGGCGCAGTGGGTAGGCGTGGTCAGGCGCTTCCGGGCTGTCGGGGCTCGAAGGGTCCTGGCGGGCCCCTGGAATTGTGGTCGCGGGGCCGCAGCTGAGGCGAGAGGACTGCAAAACCTGGCTCTGACGCCCGCTCCGAGGCCTGCGGAGTGAGGCCCAGGATCCCAGTTCGGCAGTTTCAAAGCGATTTTCTGTTTTTTTTTGTTTTCAAAGTGATGTGAACTGCGCGCCGGTTGCATCTTAACGTGGCCCCAGGGACCCCCCCCCCCCCCGCAAACTTTTGCTTAGATGCTTCGAGCCAGTCAAGAAGCCGCCTGCGTGGCACCGAGCACAGCTGGAGAGGGCCTGGTGACTGTCTGCCCGCGCAGCTTTTAAGAAATTGGGGGCGGCCCGGGCGGCCCAGCGGTTGACGCGCCTTCAGCCTGGGCCTGACCCTGGAGCCCAGGGGTGGAGTCCGCGTGGGGCTCCCTGCGTGGAGCCTGCCTCTGCCTCAGCCTGTGTCTCTGCCTCGCTCTCTCTCTTTCTCTGTGTGTCTATCGTGAATAAATACATTCTTCTCAGATTTAGAACAAACTTGCTTTATGACAAGATGTTGGCCTCAAGAATAAAATAACACTTAGTGATTTGAAAGAAACCTTTCTATAAGAATAATGATTCAAAAAAAAAGAAGAAAAATGATTCAATACTTTGTCCATGTAAAAAATTAATATGCAAAGTGAATGTAAATATAAATGGTATCCCTATAATAGTTACAAGGATATGAAATATGTAATGTATTATGATTCAGCTTTTCATTTTGATGTATTTCACATATACTGATAGCTTGGAAGCCATTAAATACATTTTTCCTTCATTTTACTTTGAGCTGAATTTAAACATATACCCTGAATTTTTAAGAGGTATTATTTCACATGTAAACAGTGCCATCTTCTGGCAGTTGAAACTATTTGTGTATTGACCTACAATTCATTATGGATTGTACTGTCGTTTTCTTGGCAAGTAATGTGTAGTTTAACGAATAAAAACCCATAATCTTGGGGCATGTGGTTGGCTCAGGAAGTTAAAGTTCCGACTCTTGGTTTTGGCTCTGATCATGATTTCAGGGTCCTGGAATTGAGCCCTGTATGGGGCTCAGAGCTCAGTTCTGAGTCGGCTTGAGATTCTCTGCCTCTCCCCCTGCCCTTCCCACTCATGCATACTCTCTAAATAAATAAATAAATAAATAAATAAATAAATAAATAAATAAATAAGTCTTGGGGGGAATAACTTTAAACTAAAATCAGTTGATTTTTTTTTAAATAGCCTTTAAAAATAAAAGCATTCATTACCATGTCTTTAAATTGATAAAATTTAAAAAGGGATTAAGTCAGGAACTCTAGATTCTACTACTAAATATTCTAACTAGATATTGAATCTTAAACTCATCACATATCTACTCAGGACCTCAGTCTCCTCAACTGAGGAAATAAGACTCTTCAACTGTTCAACTAAGTCATTAATTAAGTTACTTTCAGTCTAAAGTTCCACTTGATTTTTAGTTTAAAAATTTCATTTCTGGTTTTAGCATCCCAATATTGAGTGTAGGCCTGTTTATGACACTTTTTCATAGTTATCTCTTTTACTGATGTGGTTTTGTCTGGTTATGCTCTCTGCTTGAATTTTCTACAGAAATAAATCTTAATTTATATTTATCCTTCTCATTGCCCAAATAGCCTTCTCCTACACATTAGAAAGACATCACTGAATTGTAAATAAAACTAAACTGAAGTAACTGAAAACAAGTTTTTAAAAACTTTCATGATGATTTAAATAAGATGTCAATGTCAAACCGAGCAATTAAAATAGCAAAGACACCTCTCAGGGATGCCTGGATGGCTCAGCAGTTGAGCATCTGCCTTTGGCGCAGGTCCAGATCCCAGGATCTGGGATGGAGTCACATCGGGTTCCTTGTGGGGAACCTGCTTCTCCCTCTGCCTCTGCCTCTCTCTCTGTGTCTCTCATGAATAAGTAAATAAAATCTTAAAAAAGAAAAAAAGAAATCTCTCCAAAGCTTCTGGATTCTTAAGTGTTTACAAAATAAATAAGAAACAGAATAGGCTCAAGTTTGGGCAGTTCTTCCTAACATCCCCATAGATTTTACCAACACTAGCCTGTATTACAGGCTTGTCCCCTCGGATTTATTTAGTGTACCCTTCTTCCTTTGAGTCATTAACTCAATTTTCAAAATATCTTGTTCTAATACACATATACCTTCTTATTCAAACTCTTTGGCATCCATCTAGTCTAGGCTCTCAACTTCCTAGGCCTGCATTACTAAAATATCCGTTATGGAATATCTGAAAAGCATAAAAGCTTTTCTAAAAGTAATGTAAGGATCATCTGGGATGCTGGTTAAAGTGTGTCATCTCCTATACCAGCACTGTCTGACAGAAATTTCAGATGAGTCACAAACGTAATTTTAAATAGTCATGTAGTCAGATTCAAAAACTAAAATGAAACAAGTAAAATTAACCTGATGCATGTGAAAATATTATTTCAATATGTAATCAATTAAAAACCATATCAGTGTGAAACTTTACATTCTTTTTTTTATACTAGTCTTTGAAATCTGGTATTTTTATAATTGTAGCATATCTCAGTTCAGACAAGCACATTTCAAGTGCCTACGAGCCAGCTGTGGCTAGTGGCTATGGTACTGGACTGAATCAGATTCGAAGAAAAGAGAATAAAAGTCAGGAGTCTACATATAGCAAAATACCCAAGTGATTCTTTCACACTCTCAAGTTTGAGGACCACCACTCTAGACTGACCTATATACAATCCACTCTACAACCACTATTGAATTTACACTTCAAAAAAATGCCCCTTTAATTATGTCAGTTCTAAGAGCCTAGAAATCCCTGGTACATCCAACTCAGGTGGATATTTGAAGCTCCCAAAATGTGGCCTCACCTCATCCATCCAACCTGCTCTCCAATTTGAAAAGGTCTTGGGTTCTTCCATGAAATTTTCCTAGGCAAATAGTCAAATGATCATTCATTCAACAAATATTGATGGAGTACCCACTAAATCTCATCATGGATCCTCCATGGTAACAGGGAAGATATAACACAAATCATTACAGAAGTATTACAATGTCATCGTTTTCATTGTAACAATGGAAGCATTGCTTTGAAATAGTGCTCTGAAATGCTAGGAGAATGCATAAGGGCAGGATCTTATAGTCCTGAGAGGCCAAAGGAAATTTCTAGAATACAGTTACATTTAAGTAAAAATCAATCAATCAATTAATTAATTTGAACAGGCAGAAATTTCTAGGCAGCAGTAAGCACATTATGAAAAGCCCTGAGATGGAAAAGTGACTAAAGGAATACGCAGATTGGTAAAGTAATCTGAAAGACAGCCATAGAGTTAGGCAGAAGCCAGATAAAGCCAAGTTTATGAGACTTCAATTTTGGTTTTTTTTTTTTCAAGTGTGCATACTTAAACAAAACTAGATTACAAACTCCTCCAAAGGTATAGACCTGGTCTTCTAAACTTAAATATTTCACATCTCCTCATAGCGCACAAAAAAAGTATTTAATAAGGGATGTCTAGGTGGCTCAGCGGTTTAGTGCCCACCTTCGGCCCAGGGCATGATCCTGGAGACCCGGGATGGAGTCCCATGTGGGGCTCCCTGCGTGGATCCTGCTTCTCCCTCTTCCTGTGTCTCTGCCTCTATCTCTCTGTGTGTCTCTCATGAATAAATAAAATCTTTAAAAAAGCATTTAATAAGTGCTTCTTCTATACATGAAAAACATACTTTGCCAGCCTTTTAAATTCTAGAATATCCAAAATTATACCAAAAATTATTTATATATTCAGATAAATGAAACCGAAGAAAATTTTTTCCTTAAGTGCTGAGTATCGATATAAAATTCCTCAGAAAGAGAAACAATTTTTATTTGTAGTAAGCTGAGCATGTGGCTCTACCGGTATGATGCCTGAGTTCTGCCTCTAAATTCCTGGTGGAAGGAGTGAAAAGATGGTGATTTAAACACACCTGTGTATATACACAGGTACAAAAGACTAAAGGGTGTAAGGAAAATATGGTAGGGCTACTTGACCTATTACCTATGATTCAAACTGATCAATATATGGTAACACTGTCATAGGCAGCATTCTAAGATGGCAGAAAAATCCATGGCCTCTAAAGTTCCACTTGATTTTAGCTTTAGAAATTTCATTTCTGCACATTTTAGATAATCTCTGTTTGAGTGTGGCCAGAGCCCATGACTATGATGGGATTCACTTCCCGGATTAAATTCATCAAAGGTAAAAAAAAAAAAAATCATCAAAGGGGAAATTAACTGACTAGGTCTAATCCAATCAGATGAATCCTTAAAAGAGATCTCCATGAAGTCAGAGAGACTCACAGTATGAGAAGGTCTATGGAAGAGCCATCTGGCTAAGGCACAAGACTCCCCTCTGGCCAACGAGCAAAACAATAACGCCAGTCCAAGAAACACAAAG
The DNA here is from genome assembly GCF_011100685.1 of Canis lupus familiaris. Taxonomy (NCBI): domain Eukaryota; kingdom Metazoa; phylum Chordata; class Mammalia; order Carnivora; family Canidae; genus Canis; species Canis lupus. Next base: position 44,988 of record NW_023330532.1, read on the forward strand.
TTATTAATTCTGCCAACAACCAAGGGGCTTGGAAGAGAACCCTGGATCTTCTGGGTTGATGGATGCAAGTGGATGAGATTCCACTTGCAGAGACACCTGTATTTCAACTGCGTGAGACTCTTAAGCTGAGCATCCAGCTGTGTCACACCAACCCCTGATCTACCCGACCATAATAAATGTGTGTTAAGCCATCAATTTGCAGTAACTTGTCATGCAATCATAGAACAGTAAGACACTAGGGCATTTCTCATTTAAGCAAGTAGGATAGCATGTCTGGTAGGTAGTTTTCGAGGCTTGAGTTTTACAAATAATATTTCTAGCTCCTTCAAGGACTACACTGTTTTTGCAATTGACATGGATTGTGCGCTCTCTTCCAAGCTTCTCATCCTAAGGTAAAATCCGTGAATTCGTGGGTCAAAATTCCCTGACAACTTCTTCAGTGTGTCTGGGCCTGTTTGGTGGGGGAACTTATTCCCGAGCAACTTATTCCCGGGCACAGAGGCTGCCCCTGCGGCTCCCGGCTGACAGCACAGGACAAGGGCTGCGGCTCACCCCTTTAACCCCAACCCGATTCCTTTGTTTTTGAAGAAGAATAATAAATGCATTTACTAAATTTTGAATAAGATTCTTGTGCACCTAGTTAATAAATTAACAATTATGTCATTTTGGGGAATTTGCTTTTTTCTTTTTAAAATATGGATGTTGTTATAAACATTTATTTCCCTTAGATATTTCCTGCTAAGAACTTTCTTTGATTGTTGGCCCACATGTTCAAAAAAGTAGCAAAACAAATTTGAATCATGACATTGTATTAATAAGTAATGGTTTAATAAAGTGAACAAATATATCTCCATACTGGTATAATTTATATTTTTTAACAATCCAGTTGCTTATACAGAATATAATCTTTAGTAAAAATTAAGAACCAAGTATTATTGAGAACATATTAATAATTCCATAAGTTCTTATAAAGAGCAATATGGGTTGTTTCTTATCAGAAAGTATTACCATGTTTTGTTATGATTTTGTTTTGATATTTTAATTCTGTTATGGTAATGGCAAATAGTCACTTAGAAGTCTTTTCATGGCTCAACCATGTTAGGTACCAAAGGTATAATTTGAAAGGTAGGTGATAATCTTATTCATATTTAATCCCCGGAGACTGTTTGATGGAATGTGTATGTGTGTATGTATGATGTATATATGAAGAATGGGTTCTGCAGTCAGTTGGATTTGACAGCACAGTGTGTTTAAAGTATAATTGAAATTCAAAACAACTTAGAACAGTTTCAGATATAGAAACTATCAATACAGAGCCTCTATGAAAAATTAACAAGCCATGGTTGTTATTAAATTAATAAAATAGATTTAATTTCCTAAATGATTTTATAATTATATACTAAATTTGATCAAACATCGTTTGCCCATGATACATTTTTAGCTTATCGTTTCTGAATATTTTGTTTGTAGGGTTATTTTTATTATTTATCTATATGTAAGTAAAGGTGAATTGGTTCTGGTAAATCTATCAACTAATAGACTAAGATGTTATCTGAGTGAATGGAAAGATACTTGTTGAGCTTTACAGACAAAATAAAGAAACCATACCTACGGGTCTTTATCAAATATTTGTGAATACCAATTTATAAAATACTTATGAGAAGAAAAAGCTTTGTGAAAACATGGAAAATCACTTTACTTTAAATTTATATTTTTTTCTCTTTGGATAAACTTGGTTTTTTCAACTGGAACAATTCTCTTATAACCTGCCTTGTATTTATAACTCATTCAAACAATGTAGTAGTCAAGCTATATTTATCAGGTTACAGATCAGTCATGCACATTAATTCTATTATTTCTGCTGGGATTTCCCCCTTAAAAATTGAATATGACAGTGTTTTTTATTCTGGAGTAATGTACATAGTCTTTAAAACATCAACTGACAACAAAAAGACTTACTGAACCCTAGAGTTTTTGGTTTAGTGTTGGAGATCAAGTGGATTAAAAGTTAAATGATATATTTTTATTATTCCTTGGTCTCAGTATAGTTATAAATAAAGATGCTAACTTTTCACACTGAAATAGATGGCAATCATCTTTTGACAGGTAGTCTTTTGGATGATCCAGAATATACCTTTTTAAGCTTGTGTTACATTAGTATCAAAGGAAACTTGAAATGAAGTTTCATTAATTTCTAGGTCTCCAAGAATATTCTTGCAGACCCTAGTATGAGACACAACAGGCTGAAGCATTTAGATATTCACAGAATTTTGTTATTCTTAAAAGTGATGATATGAGTTCATATAATTAAACAGTTATTAATAAGATAGGTTCCTTTTTAGTTTTGGAATTTTACATCAAGATTCTTATTAAATTTGAGTTATTTTTATTTTCCATTGAATTAATAAGAAATTATAATATTTAGCTCCTAAGGGCAGCCAAATATGCTACTGTAATACAGCTAAACATCTTAGGGACTTAGGAAGTTCTGTGCTTCTATCCCTAGGATGGCTGCCTGCCTTAGGATAATGATAAGGAGTATGGGAAAAGCAGGCCATTACTTAATGCCCCAAGTACACTTGGCACTTGAAGGAAGGTTGCTTGAAGGACTCTGGAAATGTGAATATACCTGCCTCTTTTCTTTCTCAAAGATCTTGTTTAAAATAGTGTATCCCATTAGTAACAGAAAAAGTGATGAATATACACCAATATGGTTTATTTATCTCGAAATTATAAACATTTCCAGGCTATTAGGCACTTGTGCTATCTATTATACTTTATATATATTTAAAATATATATTTACATGTGTATTTCAACTGTTATATTTTATATATGTTATATTTAAACATAATAAATAAATATATATATTAAAACATACTAAAGTTAGAAATTGGAGAACGATGAGATAAATGTTTCTTTTCAAAATGATTCTTGTTGGAGAGCCTGGGTGGCTCAGTTGGTTAAGCATCATTGGTTTCAGATCAGCTTGTGACCTCAGGGTTGTGAAGTCAGGCCCCAAGTCTGGCTCTGAGCTCAGCATGGAGTCTGCACCAGGCTCTCTCTCTCTCTCTCTCCTTCCCACTCGGTTCTTCCTCCCTCCTTTCAGGCTCTCTCTCTCTCTCTCTCTAAAATAAATAAATAAAATCTTTAAAAATGACTTTTATTATAACATTGAAAGATAATTTATTTTTACTTTCACTTCATGTATTAGTAACTATATTAAAGTGTATGTGGTTAATATGCCTCACTTTTTTAAAAGTTGATTTAATTATTTGTAAAGAATTATTTAAAAGTCGGATACTGAGTTTGGTTTATTTTAACACCAAATGTATTTCAAATGTTATATTTTTTGTTTGTTTTTGAATTTTTTTGACCATTAAAGTTAAAAAGATAAATTACAAAGATATGAAGATGAAAATGGAAAAAGTTCATTATTGACTTATTATTTATTTTTATTTATCTGTATTTTTAATTTTAATGAATGTATCTAAAAAGAAAGAATTAATCAGTTTTGACCCATTTCTTAAAAATATGAAAATACATCTTTCTATTAGTTTAGAACTAAATGTTTCCCATCTTTTAATTGCCTTTGGAAATAATTTGTAATTTAGAAAAATTATAAACAAGTTAGAAAAATTTGTTTCCAAGTTTTTCAATTGTACAGGTGAAGTTGTTTTTTTTTATTCGTAGAGTCACAGAGAGAGAATGAGAGTCAGAGACACAGGCAGGGGCAGAAGCAGGCTCCATGCAGAGAGCCTGACATGGGACTCGATCCAGGGTCTCCAGGATCATGCCCTGGGCTGCAGGTGACACTAAACCGCTGTGCCACCGGGGCTGCCCCTGTTTTTTTTTTTTTTTAATAATTGATACAACATGCTCTCTCAGCAGCATGACTGTCTTTTGAAAAACATTTGCTCATTCATTTAAAAAAGTCACGTTTTCTTTAAAAGAATATTTTGGGTGTTAATTTTTCTGAAATTCTTGTCAGATAGCCCAGTACCACGTGTTACCTCCATAGAGAAAGGGTGAGCAAACTTGAAACAGTTGACTTTCATTTCCTCAAGATACCAATAGTGACCTGTAACTTTCTGATGTGTAGGCTGCTTGAGGGTGCTGGTGTCAATCCATTTGTTACATTTTATTACAGTTTAGTTTATTTTCTTAGATTAAAAAAATCAACCTAAGTAGAAGTTCTAAGAGTTCTTTGTATACCCCCAAAGGACTGTTTTTTTGTTTTGTTTTCTTTATAAAGATTTTATTTATTTATTCATGAGAGGCACAGAGAGAGAGAGAGAGAGAGAGAGAGAGTCAGAAACACAGGCAGAGGGAGAAGCAGGCTCCATGAAGGAAGCCTGATGTGGGACTGGATCCCAGGTCTCCAGGATCATGCCCTGGGCCGAAGGTGGTGCTAAACCACTGAACCACTGGGGATACCCACAAGGGATTGTTTTGTACACATATCTCACTTTGCAAATCATTAGTTGAAAGTATGTGTACAGAAATCCTATTGCCTGAAGGATAGGCATCCTGAGTTGGGGATGGTAGTGTTCCCTGCTTGCCCCCACTCTCAGGTAGACATGAGAAATTGAGAGACATTTTCCTTCAGGAAGCAGCTTGGATGACTGACCTGCCTGTGTGGAAAGTTGAGCTATCATTTTCCATGTCGCCTCTGCCAGACCAATCCTGTGAGGAAAATACATTATTTCTTTGGGAAAGGGTGCCCCAGACTTTTGGACACCATTCATTTTCCACTTAAGCTTACTGAAGGCACAGAATAAAAACCCTCTTATGAGTTTCAACAATTCTCATGTGGTAAAAGTCCATTTGGATCCCGTAAAATAATTTTACTACTGGTAGCACAGAGGTGGAATGTCATGGGATCATCTAAGGGAGCAGCAATCTCCAATCAGTCTACCAAAAGCATAGTTCATGGGCACATGCGCCAGAAAACAATAGAACTTGTCACATAAAATTTTTGTGAGGATTACAGGAGATAATAAAACTGAAGCTTTGGTTATTTTAAATATATTATTCTTGTTCTATTCTTCTTATTAATTATCATTCTTATTTAGATAGCTTTTTTCCAAGTTTCTCCAGCATATCCTGATACATCTAGGATAACTAAAGGAGTCCTCAGATGATGCAACCTAAGGAAAAGGTGAGAACAGACACTCTCTTACCATTATGGCAAACAAGGTGGAATTATAATGGCTAGCATTTTTTGAGCACTTCTTTTCTGCCAGGCACTCTTCCAAGGGCTTTATGTGAATCTACTTATTTAATCCTTTCACAAGCATGCAAGTTAGGTACTATTATTGCCTGCATTTTATAGCTAAGAAAATTAACTTATAGAAGGAATCTGAAAAATTTATCCAAGGTCACCCAACTTAGAGAACCGAGGTCAAGTCCCGACAATCTAGATTGCAGCAGGATGTGAATCCTGAAAATATGAAAAGTCTGGCTATATTTTAAATAATCTCCTTTGAGGTGATGGGCAGTGGGCCCTTATGTCCTGTCCCCCCCTCCATTCTTGACATAAAACTCCTTGGAGTCATGTAGCAGTGAAATACAATGTAGATGAATGGCCAGAAACCTAGTGGACACTCAAAGAGAAGACCCTGCACTTTAAGATATTATCTTAAAGGGTGGAAATGAGGGGAAGAGGTCCTAAGTAGAGTAAGAGAGACCAGAAGTGGGATCCAGGTTGGAGTATCAGCTTTTCTGAGTAGGTAGCCCAAGGGGTATCCCGAGTAGGGTTACAACATTAGAAGTTGTTTTCTATTTTGTGCTGTTTACAAATGCCCTGGCCAGGGACAGAATGATTGAAATCCAGTCTATTGCTCAGCTCGCCAATTCTGTGGATAGTTCTGGCAAAAGGAAATGAGAAAGAATATCCAGTACAGTAAGAGTGTAAAGGGCAGGGGGGGAACCTGGGTGGCTCAGTCCATTAAGTGCAGGACTCTTGGCTTTGGCTCAGGTCAGAATCTCAGGGGCGTGAGAACCAGTTGGCCTGGGATTCTTTCCCCTATCCTGTCCCTCCCCCTGTGGTCCTCCCCACCACCACCATTCTTGCACACATGTGTGTGTGCCATAAATAAATAAATAAATAAATAAATATCTTAAAGAATGTAAAAAGATGAGATATTGAGAGACATTTTGAAAATGTGTTCATATGTGTTTGGTTGATCTCTGATAAATAAAGTCTGGAATCTTAGAGATCATAGTAGAGTTGTATACATGGAGATGATGACTAAGTTTGTGGGATCAGATTCATTTTCCTTCAAGTGAGTTTAGGTCAGGAAGAGAAGAGACTGAGGGAAGGATCTAGGGGTAGTAACTAATAAAATGTCACACAGAGGAAAAAAAGGCGATGAAGGAAAGTCAGAAGAAGTAGGAGGCAAATCATGGGAGATGAATGTCATAAAAACCTATTTAGTTAGAGGCACCTATTTGAGTTAGGTGAAAAAAAAGTTTTAGTAGCTTAGTACACTATACACAAATAAGAAAGGGAAAACATCATCAGATTTTGTATTTAGAAGATCTTTGATGAATTAAGAGGAAGCAATTTGGGCCACGTGGTAGGGACAGAAGTCTTGCTGAGTTTTGAAGTGAGGGATGAGGAGATAGAAGCAAAAGTTTCGTGAATAAGAAAATTGGAGAGTGGGGAAATAACATGAGCCATTGCTGGGTTTGAGGAATTTTAGTTTTAGAAATAAAACAAAGAGGAAATATGTGTTTTTAATTTAATTTATTCTTTTAAATTTTAATTTTAAATTATTTTTAGGAATAAAATAAAGAGGAAGGATGAGCCAGAGCAATATAAAAACTAAAGTTGAAGGTCAGAAAGGTGGAACTAATAGAGCCAGACACTGGAAACCACAGAAAGCAGTGACATCAAGGACCCAACTGGAGAATAAGCCTTAGAAGAGACATTTCCTTCTTGGAAAATCAAAATATATAAGAAAGGAGAGGCAGGAGTGTAGATGAACTTTTATTTTTTGGGAAGCATTACATGAAGTGCGGAATGACCTTCAGTTTCTCAATGGAGGAGGAAGTAAGATAGGGAAGTTGGGGAGGGCAAAGATAGGCAAACAAGGAAAAGGGATTGGAAAGATTCTGGGGGTAGCCATTCTGAGAAATGGGAAGATAAATCAACCAAGGGAAAAAAAATAGCACAGAGCATTGTTCCTCGATAGATGTTTCCCGAGTACTATTTATCACATGATGTGGAGCTGTATGGATACAAGAGGGAGAGAAAACAGCTTTTCTTTTCCAGGTAAATCTATCTGGGGAGCCAATACACAAAAATAGCTGTAAAGGAAGAGGTATAACATAAGAACCAAGTGAATATATGCTGTAAATGCAAAATGAATGCAAAGGTAACTATGGGACTGTTTCTTGGAGGACATAGTAGTTCTTGAAGGGTACTTGGAACTTCAGCAGGCAAAGATGGTGGGTGGCTGTTGGGGAAGGTTACATTGAGCACATGAAGTCTTATGTGGATCATAAAGAAAAGGTAGGACAATAACCTTTTTGGATGTAGACATATAGGTAGGACATTACAAGCACAGAACTTAAAATCAACAGACCAAAAGTATGGAAGGGCCAAACCAGTTCACTTTTTACCCAGGACACAGTCTTCATGTAATTAGATCACATCGGGGTCCCCTTTCTAGAGAGCCTTGTGTGGCAGGTGGAAAAGTTGGGACTTTTCCCAGGAGACATGAGGAAGCCATTGGAAGTTCTGAAACTCGGGAAGAATGTAACTAAAGTGATGTTTTAGTAACATGATGGTAGCTGCCATGAAATACAGATTGGAAAGCTCTGTAACAGTCTAGGCAAGAAGCACTCAAGACTTTCTTCACTGTTTAAATCTGGTGAATGTTGTAATTACCAGGAGAAGCCTGTTTTACCCCATCATCATAAAGTCATCACTCCCCCCCTCACTTTTTCCTATCTTCGGTATCTTTGATTTCTGCTTCATTAATTCTTCCAAACTTTCAGTCTTCTTCTTAGCTCCTACCCTTTGCTGTTGGCCTTGTTTGGTTTGTCTTCCACTGCTCTATCTGTATGAGCTGTTCTGCTCTGTTCTTACTTGATTCAGAGAGTAAGCCTGCACATTTGGGCCTAGCCACAGGAGAGTCCAATCAACTGAGGACCTGATGTTCCGTTCCTAATGTTACTGCCATATTCCATAATATTTGCTAAGCTGTAATGGTCACTAATGTTTGATGTCATTTTATTGAATAAATTCAATAAAGTATTTCTTCTTTTTTCCATGGGATTATAACTAACAGATGAGCATGTCAAATTTAGTGTGGTTGTATTTTTGAGTAGGAGATAAGGATAGTTGCTCCAGTAACCCTATACGTTTATTAAGTTTTCACATAATTGTATTCGGACTTGAAAGTCTTTAAAATTAAATTCAGAAAATCATATATGTTAACTTGATCTTGAAGCTCACCTTGGAATACTAAAATATTGCCATTGGTTTTCTGTCTGGATACATTGTTTTCTTATTTAATAAATTCTCAGTTTCTGCCTTCCCTTACAGTGACTTAGACTCTGAAACATAGTAAACATTTAAGTATATGAGGTGAAAATGTATATAAAAATGAATGGAAATGAATAGAAAGTAGTCTTGGATCTGGCATGTGGATATATCTACACAACAGTTTGTTCCCTCTGCCATTTGAATCCATAATAACCTTCCTTTAAAAGCATCATTACACTAGTTTCTAAGTATCTCAAAATTATCTTTAAGGCTTTAGGAAAGTAGAAATTTTGAGTAACTAATGCTTAATGCAAATTGTGCCAAAGGCAGTAAGAAAACATCGAGTACCTAAGATCGTCTTTTAAATTATATTTCATAAATGATTCACTCCTGCATTTCTGCTTGGACGCTTCTACATGAACTTTTTTTTCTTCCTTTTTCTTCAGTGAAAGAGGACAAACTTGGTTTTATCTCAAGAGCTCAAGAAAGGGTAAAAAATGGGTAGAAAGAAGTCTTTATTGTGGAAAATGAATCCATTTTGAAGTTCAACTGGAATAAGCAATTTTTGAATTTTGGGTAGACAATTTATCCAACTTCATAATTAACTTGATTATTTGATTTATTATGTAAACAAAGTATAATGTTTCTGAAAGCCTATAAATAATCACTTTTTCCAACCATGAAAGATTAAGTGAAAACAAAGGGAGTGAACAAAAAAGGGGGGGTCACAGATCTGTATCTGTATGGAGGCAGAGGGCAGTACTTTTGGGGAGTGCAATTTACATGAGCATCTGGGTCTTTTGTCATGTTTTGGATGGATGACCTGAGTCTGATATATTGGTGAATAGCATTAACAAAGGTCTGGTTGTCAAAGGCTAGAAAGAAAAATGCAATTAGCCACAGCAATGAGGTGATGTCTGTGTTTGGGGGAAAAAATCGACACCTAACTGGCAATAGAAAACACTGAAATGAATCAGTAAAAGGCCAGATTTTGTGTGTGTGCATGTGTGTGTGTATGTATTACATAATGATCTTAACTCAGTAGGATATGACAACATGTCATTTTTTGTTAATGTTTGGTTTATGTGATGCAAGTGAATGTGTACCTGTTACCAAAGAAATGACATGAACCCAATGAATTTTTAACTTGTAACACACCAACCTGACATTTGTAATACTGTTTGTTTCCATTTAAAGAAAATTAGAGGGATCCCTGGGTGGCGCAGTGGTTTGGCGCCTGCCTTTGGCCCAGGGCGCGATCCTGGAGACCCGGGATCGAATCCCACATCGGTCTCCCGGTGCATGGAGCCTGCTTCTCCCTCTGCCTGTATCTCTACCTCTCTCTCTCTCTCTCTCTCTCTCTCTCTGTGACTATCATTAAAAAAAATAGAAATAAATAAAAGTGCACTTGGAGTCCAAAAGAAGTTTGCTCTTTTTTTGGTCTAATTTTTTTTTCTTTATAAACCATGCTATCCATAGTAGAGAAGCATATCTAATCTTCCAATTAGGTCAGGCCCCAGGATAATCAATCTCTTTAACAGCAGATGCCTTGTTTTAGCAAATGAATGCTTGGTTTCAAAAGCAGTTTTGTGTTGAGAGAGGAGTGCAGTTGGCATGGGTGATTAGAACTCTTCTAAACCCTATAAAACGCTTCTGTAGATTGTTTTATGCCCACACTTTGTGAACTGAAGTAAATGCTGTATATCTCCATCTTGAAATGAACATGGCAGGGACTTTATACAGCCTGTGAGAACATCAACATGTATATAAATGGAATTATCTGAAGAAAAACATTTTTATGTCCATTTGAATTAAACCGTGATTTTGATACCATTTAAAACTAGTGAATATGTTTTTAGTTAGTGAGCTTCATATTAATTAAATATGCTTCTTAAGGAGTATAGCTTAATTATTGGGTTAGCATTTTTAAAACTGAAAACTACAATGGCAAGTTAACAGGATTCTTATATTTATTGTTTGGCCTACATTTACACGAATCTGCAAATGCCTCCCTTCATGTCTAATGCCTTTTCAGTTCTTTTTCACATCATGCGTCAATGAGCAGTGTGCAAGACAACTCTGAAATCAGGAAAAAATCATTTAACATTGAAGTTTATAAGCTGTATATTAAGTAAAAACTATAGATTGACTTTATTTTGCTCGAAACAACTAATTTAATATGTGTTGAAATATAGTGAAATACATTTCACTATGGTATAACAAAAAAAATCTCTAAGACTTCAGTAAATTATTTTACATAATGTTCAAAATCTGATTGCTAGACCTCATCAGTTATGCCTGAATGTGATACATAAAATAATTCAGAAGGCCACATGAATATTTATTTCCTTTTTTAAGCGAGTAGTCATATAATAAGAAGCATTGAGTTGAAACATTTGCAAAGTAGTTAAGAAAAAAAGCACTCACTTGCATATTTGAGATGTTTTCATTTCAACTTTATTGTATAATAGTTCTACCAATACTTCTCCCCTCTTAAAAATTGTTTCAATCGTGTCTAATCTGTGGAAAGTTAATATTTTCCATAGTGAAAGTGGATAAGACAGCTGAGGAAAAATTAAAAGCATATAGTCTTTAATTTAAGAAACATTTGATACTAATTACTTCCTACCCTTCACAAGACTTAAATGTTGGTGAATGTATAGGATTACATTACTTTTTTAAGCAAGGTTTTAAGGCCAAATTTGGTAGATAAGGTAGAGGTCCGGTAAGATGAGATTTTTAAAATACAAGCATTTTTTTAAATACAGTCATTCTTTATAATACCAAATACCAGAATAGAACTGTGGCAATCCACTTGTGCTTATTCTAACTCATAATAGCATTTTTTCTTTCTTTTTTTCTTTCTTTCCATTTATTTATGCGAAAAATCCACTTTAATAATCTAGCTTCAGCTCAGTTGACAACTTCTCAAGTGTAAGAGAAGTCTTTCCAAGAGGCCTCAATCCACTAAGAGGTTACAGCTCAGAGAAGGGAAGAGCTCCAAGAAGCCCTGGAAGGGGCTGATGGTCTGGAGGACTCCTGAGGTGCAGGCGGTCTCCTGGATGGAGTACATGGCCAGCTGGGGGCTGCCTAAATCTAGAAGCTGCAGGCCCAGCCGAGAAGCCAAGAGAGGTCCGATGGTGGTCCCACAGGGAGAGGCATTCCGCACCATGAGATCCTGCAGGGGCACCCCGACACTGTTGGCCACCTGTCAGATCAGGGCCTCGGAAACCGCATTCGAGGCACAGCGCTGCTTGCTGTTCACCATGATCACAGGGCCCTTGTGGAAAAGGGGCCTGTGGTTCTCCTCGTGCTTGTCTGGGTGGTTGGGGTGCACGGCGTGGGCCACGTCTGCGTTGATCATGTAGAATTTGGGGATGGCTTCCTCTACCCCCGTCAGGTGCTGGGAGGGGGCCGAGATGCGGCGCAGCACCAGCTGTCAGCAGTGACTGAGCCCCCTGGGCACCCTCGGAGCCCGCCTCTTCGTTGTCATAGAGAGCGACCATGCACAGTGGGGCTCCAGGGCCAAAGAGGCAGGGGCCACACAGGAGTCGATCAAAGCCTGCAGGGCACAGAAGCAGCTGTGCAGATTGTCTAGCCAGGCGCAAAGATGAACTCCTCATAGGCACCAGCCAGGACCGCAGGCTGCGTGCCAGCAAGGCCCAGCTCCACCTCCAAGATCTCCTCGGGGCTCAGTCCCAGAGGGGCCACAGAAGGGACATGAGAAGGAGTGGTGGCGGTCATCTGCAGCATTGAGAAGCCCAGGCTCAGGAGTCCCCTTCTCCAGCTCCTCCGGGACAGCTGCGGCAAGAATGGGGACTAAGGGCAGCTCCCTGTGGGGCCCAAAGTTCTCGTTGACATTTCACGGCAGAGGGATGGCCAGGTGGGGGATGGGGAGAATGGGCCGGTGCACGTGCCCCAGCCGCTGACCCAGCCGGCCTGAGGGAGGGCACTTGACAAGGACGCGTCCAGTCAAGGTCAGGTCCCCGTCGGACCGGGTGCTCCAGATCCCACAGCAGAGGTCTCCACGCCAACCTGCTGGAAGCCCACCTGGCTACGGCGGGAGCGCCGTTGCACCCGGAGGCAGGGACTGTCCAGGTGGACCCCGGTGAGGCTGAAACCATTGCCAGGAACACCCTGGCCTCCCACAGCACAAGCGATGATCTGATGATCGTGGAGGAGCTCCCGGGCAGGAAGTACTTGCTCTCCGGCTTGATATCCCAGCTCTCCATCTCTTTGAGTTCATGGAAGGCAGCCTGGAGGAGGCGGCTGCGGCACTGGGCCACCGCGTGGAAAGGAGGGGGCTTTTTAAATTTATTATTATTTTTTTACAAATTTATTTTTTGTTGGTGTTCAATTTGCCAACATATAGAATACCACCCAGTGCTCATCCCCTCAAGTGACCACTCAGTGCCCATCACCCAGTCACCCACACCCGCCGCCCACCTCCCCTTCCACCACCCCTAGTTCATTTCCCAGAGTTAGGAGTCTCTCATGTTCTGTCTCCCTTTCTGATATTTCCCACTCATTTGTTCTCCTTTCCCCTTTATTCCCTGTCACTATTTTTTATATTCCCCAAATGAATGAGACCATATAATGTTTGTCCCTCTCTGATTGACTTACTTCACTCAGCATAATACCCTCCAGTTCCATCCACGTCGAAGCAAATGGTGGGTATTTGTCATTTCTAATGGCTGAGGAAGATTCCAGTGTATACATACACCACATCTTCGTTATCCATTCATCTTTCGATAGACACTGAGGCTCCTTCCACAGTTTGGCTATTGCGGACATTGCTGCTAGAAACATCGTGCAGGTGTCCCGCGTTTCATTGCATCTGTATCTTTGGGGTAAGTCCCCAGCAGTGCAATTGCTGGGTCGTAGGGCAGGTCTATTTTTACCTCTTTGAGGAACCTCCACAGTTTTCCAGAGTGGCTGCACCAGTTCACATTCCCACCCACAGTGCGGGAGGGTTCCCCTTTCTCCGCATCCTCTCCAACATCTGTGGTTTCCTGTCTTGTTAATTTTCCCCATTCTCACTGGTGTGAGGTGGGATCTCATTGTGGTTTTGATTTGTAGTTCCCTGATGGCAAGTGATGCAGAGCATTTTCTCATGTGCGTGTTGGTCATGTCTGTGTCTTCCTCTGTGAGATTTCTGTTCATGAGATGACAGAAGGTTTAGTTAGAAAGGACAGATCACATTTCCTGCTGTTTGACTTTCATTTTGTTTTCTCCAGTTTGAATTACTGAAAAAGAAATGGGAAGGATCAGTTAGCATTCCTCACGCCACTAAGGAGGCTTCCTGTCAAATTATATGGAAGGTGGGTATAACTCCTCATTTTGTTGTATGAGACTATTTTTAAATTTTCTGGAGAGATAATTGGAGAATCGCTCAAGCATGTTTGAGGATCCGGAGTGATCCTCCCGGAGGAGATGGAGAAGATGCTGAAAGCGGCGCCCGCCGAGCAGAGCGGCTCCTGGAGCCCAGGGAGCCGCAGGCGGAGCTCCCGGCAGGCCCGGGCGGAGGAGCGGAGGAGGCGGGAACCGGTGCGGCGGAGGCGACACAGGAGAGCGCAGGAGGCAGCAGCTGGTGGAGAAGGAGGTCAAGATGCGAGAGAAACAGTTTTCCCAGGCACGACCCCTGCCCCGCTACGTGCCAGTCCCGAAGGAGGACTTTGACCTGAAGACCCACGTCGAGTGTCGGCGGCGCCGCTGGCTGCCTGCGCGGTGCTTAGCAGCCAGGTCTGCCGGTCCTCGGTCGAGATGCTGGCGAGATTCAGTCCTGGCAGAAGCGCCGGGTTGGCCTCGACCGGCTCAGGCGCACCCTTTCCCGTTATGTGGACAGGCACGAGCCGGAGCTGAAGGGGGTCATCTGCTTCCAGGCCATCGCGGAAGTGTACGCCGACCCCCTGCGCAGTGCGGCCAAGAGCCCGAACCCAGCCCTCACCTCCGGGTGAAGCCCCGCCGCGGTGCTGCAGGGTGGCCCCGCCCGCAGAGGCCACGCGCACCTGGACGGACGTCATCGTCCCGGGAGCGGAGGCCTACACTCAGCTCCTGAACTGACTGTGGTCGGGGCCCGGACTCCTGCTGCCCCCCGAGACAGAGCCGCACGCTGGGCCCTCGGCCACGCGGGAGCGCTCCCCGGGCCCTGGGGGGTGGGGGGAGCGGAGCGCCGCCGGGGCTCCTGTGCCAGGCTGCGTGCTCTTCTGTACGGAGCTCGGCCCCTAACGTACCGGCCAATGGATAAAAAGTGGGGAGGCTCCTGGGAACTCAGAATTTGCAATAACCCTTCGGGGTCCTGACCCAGGCCTGCCCGGGCTGAGGAGCCGGTGCAGAGGGGGCCTCGAGCTCTGACCGGCCCCTGCGCTCCCCAGCCCGTGTTCTCTTTCACAAAGGACAAATTATGGTACCGGAATCTGCCAAAGATCCCCTCCTGCCTCAGCCCCCCTTTGCAGGGGCCTCGGAGGCTGAGGAGAGCCACATCCAGATTGGGGAACCAGCTCAGGCGGTGCACTTGTCAAACCCCGCTCCACCCTGCTCTCCTGCATTTTATTACTTTGTTCAAGGGCCAGAGACCTCAGGTGTCATCCTTGAGGTCCCAGCCCCGTCCCCTTTTTGCAGACCCCAAACTCTGATCTCCATGGTGACTGCTTCACCGCCATGGTTACAGACTCCTAGCCTGGGCTCTGTGGCTCTGCCCATGCTTCTACTGTGGGCCCACCTGAGGGTACCTCCTGCCATCTCTCCAGCCCAGGACCTTGTGCTTCTCACGCTGGGAGTGGGGGAAGGGACCAGACACCCCCTCTTTGCCCTCCACCTGTGTCTCCAGGCCTGATGCACAGCATGTGGCCCCCCAGCCCAGCCCTCTCCCTTCCACTGGTGCCTTGCTTAGAGCCAGAAGGGACGAAGCCCCTGACATCCAGAGACTGGAAGAGGAAGGGAGCTGATGGGAACTGCGGCTACACGGGTTCTGTACAGGCTGGGTTTCTAACAGGGTTGGAGGGCTGCTCAGACGCTCCAGGGAGAACCTGAGCAGGAGAGGAGGCAGCAGAGAGAGAGGATCCTGAGGTGTGGCTGCCCTCCCTTCAGCATCAGAAGGGTGACAGAAATGGAGAGCAGAGGACCAGGCCACCAGCTGCCTGGCCTTGGCCCTTCACACCTTAACACTAAGCCCACCTCCTTGCCCACCACTGGGCAGTGGCTGCTAGGCCCCAGGCTGGGTGACTTTCAGTATTTGTAAGCATCTGAACAGAATAATAAAGCATTTGGAGTACGTGTTTGGGGGAAAAAAAGAGGAGGGTGGGTGACTCAGTGATTGAGCATCTGCCTTTGGCTCAGGTTGTGATCCTGGGGTTCTGGGATCGAGTCCCACACCAGGTTCCCCGCAGGGAGCCTGCTTCTCCCTCTGCCTATGTCTCGGCATTTTCTCTCATGGATAACTAAATAAAATATTTTAAAGAAAAGAATATTTGAGGATCATGACAAAAAGAAGAAACCTTGATTATTGATTATCAAATAATAACTTGGTATCTGATTACTGCTTATAATCAGTATATATATATATATTGCCAATATATATTTTGCCAAATATATTGCCAATAATATATTTGCCAATATATATTTTGCCAAATATATTGCCAATTATATATTTTTATTTGTGATATTATGTATGTATTAAACATTTCAGTATTTAATATGAGTGGAATACATTTTTTTAGCTGTTTGAGGAAAAAGAAAGCGAGAGAGGCTTTCCACATCAGTCCCTGAGTTGTAGCAGTTTAGTGTGAAATGCTTGAAACACATGATGTTTTTAACTGTCATATTTAATTCTTATACATGTTTGGCTAAGTATGAAGTAATAGAAATCAGAAGCATTTTTATGTGGTTGGAAACTGGCTGATTTTTATTAGTCATGAAAGTTTTAAAGGTAGTGACTCGAGCTCTGAGATATATCTTCATTTCTACTTTAACCTTTTAAAATTATTTAGATACAAATTATTTGCTGCAACAAGGTAATGTCAATTATGAGGTTATTACTTTTGGATTTTAAAGCACTTGAGTTTACTTATACTGGGTTAGTAAAATTGTCTTTAAAAATATCCATATCTACTTATAATTCCTCAGGAATTAAAAATATTACATGATAAAATGTAATTAACAGAGATTTCATCAAAGAGGAGATATGGATAGCAAATAAGCACGTGAAAAGTTGATTGGCTTATTAGTAATTATGGATTTGCAAATTATAACCAAAATTAAATACCATTATATACCATTGAATACCATTAAATACCATTAAGTATTATTATTATTAGAGTCGCAAGGAAAAAAAACATCCTAAGTGCTGATGAAGATGCAAAACAACTGTAACTCTCATACATTGATTGCTAGTGGGAATACAAAATGGTTCGACCAACATGGAATACAATTTCTCAGTTTCATTTTTTTAATATTTTATTTATTTGTTCCTGAGAGACACAGAGAGAGAGGCAGAGACAGGCAGAGGGAGAAGCAGGTTCCCTGCTGGGAGCCCGTCGTGGTACTCGATCCTGGGACCCTGGGGTCATGAACCAAGCCGAAGGCAGACGTTCAACCACTGAGCCACCCAGATGTCCCATATGATTCCATTTAAATAATAACATTTTGGAAAAGACAGAACTATGGGTGCAGAACACAGGCCAGGGTCACCAAGACACAGGGAAAGGAGATTGACTACAAAATGCTGTGAGAGGACATTTTCAGGGGACAGAATTGCTCTGTATCTTGATTGTGGCATATGTACCTACCTACATACGCTCAAGAATACTCACTGATCTATAAACTCAAAAAGGTGAACATGATGCAAGTAAATTATGCTTCAATAAACCTGACAAAATAAAGCATTCATGATGTTATTTTTAAAAAGTCTTATTTGTGGATTTCAAAGTTCCCAAATATTCTGAATGAGTGGAATTAAATATTATAGGCTGATTCTGCTGAGACTTCAACTTTAGACTTTGTTTAAAAGGGATGTAAATTAAAAAAAATAAAGTGTGTTTGGATGGTTCCCTTGGTTAACCATCAGACTCCTGGTTTCATCTCAGGTTAAGAACTCAGGACCCTGAGACCCACTGCTAACCCTGAGCTGGCTCTGCAGGGAGTTTGCTTGAAGATTCGCGCCTCTGCACCTTCACCACCTGTGTTCAATCTCTCTCTCACTCTCAAGTAAATGAATAAGTCTTAAAAAAAAGGCATGTACATTTTCAGAGGTAACCAATCAGAAAATAACGTCTGTATCATGTAAGGGTTAAAGGAATTAGAAAAAAAATAGCCCGAACAAATTTGATTTTTTTAAAGATTTTATTTATTTATTCATGAGAGAAGCAGAGACACAGGCAGAGGGAGAAGCAGGCTCCCTGCAGTGAGCCCGATGTGGGACTCGATCCTGCATCTCCAGGTTCACATCCTGGGTTGAAGGCAAATGCTAAACCCTTGAGCCACCAGGGGATCCCTTTCTTTTTTTTTCCCAATCAAAAAACATTCGTTGCCCATTTACAATGTGCTAAACACTAGGCACTGTGCATACAGACAAAAGGCGCACTGACTGCTCCCAAGGAGTTTATTAACAAGTTGGGGCCACAACAAAATAAATAGTTAAAATACGATGCGGTCAGAAGGGAGGGGCAAGATGGCAGAAGAGTAGGGTCCCCAAGTCACCTGTCCCCACCAAATTACCTAGATAAGCTTCAAATCATCGAATTTGGCCTGAGATTTAAAGAGAGAACAGCTGGAATGCTACAGTGAGAAGAGTTTGTGCTGCTATCAAGGTAGGAAGACGGGGAAAAAAGAAATAAAGAAACAAAAGGCATCCAAGCGGGAGGGGCCCCGCAAGGAGCCAGGCAAAGGCCGGGGCGAGTGTCCCCAGGACAGGAGAGCCCCGTCCCAGAGAAGCAGGAGCTTCACCAATCTTCCCGGGGAAAAAGGAGCCCGCAGTGAGTTAGAGCAGGACCCCAGGAGGGCGGGGATGCCCCCAGGCTCCCTGGGACACTAACAGAGCACCTGCACCTCCAGGAGAGTGCACCGAGGTCCCTATAGCACTGCAGCATGAGCAGGGCTTGACACAGGATCAGCTCAGAAGGGGCTGCATGGCCAGGAGCATGAATCCAACAGCACAGGCCCAGGAGCACAGGGCGCTGGGGACACAGCCCAGGATCCAGCCTCCCCTTGGGACAGTCAGAGGCCGGGAGGGGTCAGGATACAAAATCAATGCCCAGAAGTCAGTGGCATTTCTATACACTAGCAATGAGACTGAAGAAAAAGAAATGAAGGAGTCCATCCCATTTACAATTACACCCAAAAGCATAAGATACCTGGGAATAAACCTAACTAAAGAGGTAAAGGATATATACCCTAAAAACTATAGAACACTTCTGAAAGAAATTGAGGAAGACAATTGACAGGGAATAAAATAAAGGGGAAAGAAGAAAAAATGAGAGGGAAGTATCAGAAAGGGAGACAGGACATGTAGACTCCTAACTCTGGGAAATGAACTAGGGATGGTGAAAGGGGAAGAGAGCATGGGGTGTGGGTGAATGAGTGATGGGCACTGAGGGGGCACTTGACGGGATGAACATGGGTGTTATTCTGTATGTTGGCAAATTGAATACCAATAAAAATAAATTTATTATAAAAAAAATTCTAAAAAATTTTTCTTAACTATCTACTTTTCTAGTTGATCTCATGTGGAAAATTAAGCTGATTTCTTTTACATCCTTTTACATAAGTGAGAAGATAAGGTATTTAATACTCTTTCATATTTATAGATCATCTTCCAAATTACAGCCAATATGATTTTTTATTTGGCAACAAACATTTTAAAAAAATCTAATGAACAACAACAACAAAAAATCTAATGAACAAAAATTTGAAGAAAGAGAAAAATGCTCCACATTTGGCACTCAGTCCAAGGTTGACACTGTAAAGATTTTCTTCTTTCTTATTCTTTACTAAATTAAGAGTATCTTTATGTTTAAAAAAAATGAGATTGCACATAAGGAGCAAAACTTCAAAATTACTTAAAATAGAAGTGTTTCATTGAATTGTTTTATATCGTTTTAATTTGGGTGAAGTAATTGTAAATGGGATGGACTACTTTATTTCTCTTTCTTCAGTCTCATTGTTAGTGTATAGAAATGCCATTGTTTTATGGGCATTGATTTTGTATCCTGCCACACTACCAAATTGCTGTATGAGTTCTAACAATCTTGGAGTGGAGTCTTTTGGGTTTTCTATGTAGAGTATCATGTCATCGGTGAAGAGGGAGAGTTTGACTTCTTCTTTGCCAATTTGAATGCCTTTAATGTCTTTTTGTTGTCTGATTGCTGAGGCAAGGACTTCCAATACTATGGTGAATAGCAGTGGTGAGAGTGGACATCCCTGTCTGGTTCCTGATCTTAGGGGAAAGGCTCCCAGTGCTTCCCCATTGAAAATTATATTTCCTGTGAGATGTTCGTAGATGGCCTTTCAGATGTTGAGGAATGTTCCCTCTATCCCTACACTCTGAAGAGTTTTGATCAGGAATGGATGCTGTATTTTGTCAAATGCTTTCTCTGCATCTAATGAGAGGATCCTATGGTTCTTGGTTTTTCTCTTGCTGATATGATGAATCACACTGATTGTTTTACGAGTGTTGAACCAGCCTTGTTCCCCGGGGATAAATCCTACTTGGTCGTGGTGAATAATTTTCTTAATGTGCTGTTGGATCCTATTGGCTAGTATCTTGTTGAGAATTTTTGCATCCATGTTCATCAGGGATATTGGTCTGTAATTCTCCTTTTAGTGGGGTCTTTGTCTGATTTTGGAATTAAGGTGATTCTGGCTTCATAGAACGAATTTGGAAGTACTCCATCTCTTTCTATCTTTCCAAACAGCTTTAGTAGAATAGGTATGGTTTCTTCTTTAAACGTTTGATAGAATTCCCCTGGGAAGCCATCTGGCCCTGGACTTGTGTGTCTTGGGAGGGTTTTGATAACTGCTTCAATTTCCTCCCTGGTTATTGGCCTGTTCAGGTTTTCTATTTCTTCCTGTTCGATTTTTGGTAGTTTGTAGCTTTCCAGGAATGGGTCCATTTCTTCTAGATTGCCTAATTTATTGGCGTATAGCTGTTGATAATATGTTTTTAAAATCGTTTGTATTTCCTTGGTGTTGGTAGTGATCTCTCCTTTCTCATTCATGATTTTATTAATTTGAGTCTTCTCTCTCTTCTTTTTAATAAGGCTGGCTAATGGTTTATCTATCCTATTAATTTTTTCATAAAACCAATTCCTGGTTTTGTTGATCTGTTCCACAGTTCTTCTGGTCTCGATTTCGTTGAGTTCTGCTCGAATCTTAATTAACTCCCTTCTTCTGTGGGGTGGAGGATCTATTTGCTGTATTTTCTCTAGCTCCTTTAGGTGTAAGGTTAGTTTTGTATTTGAATTCTTTCCAGTTTTTGGATGGATGCTTGTATTGCGATGTATTTCCCCCTCAGGACTGCTTTTGCTGTATCCCAAAGATTTTGTATGGTTGTATCTTCATTCTCATTAGTTTCCATGAATATTTTTAATTCTTCCTTAATTTCCTGGTTGACCGTTTCATCTTTTAGCAAGATGGTCCTTAACCTCCACGTGTTTGAAGTCCTTCCAAACTTCTTATTGTGATTTAGTTCTAATTTCAAGGCATTATGATCTGAGAATATGCAGGGGACGATCCCAATCTTTTAGTATCCTGTTAAGACCTGATTTGTGACCCAGTATGTGGTCTATTCTGGAGAAAGTTCCATGTGCACTTGAGAACAATGTGTATTCAGGTGAGTTTGGATGTAAAGTTCTGTAGGTATCTGTGGAATCCATCTGGTCCAGTGTATCATTTAAATCTCTCATTTCTTTGTAGATGTTGTGTTTAGAAGACCTATTGAGTGTAGAAAGTGCTAGATTGAAGTCACCAAGTATAAGTCCAAGTATAAGTGTAGTATTATCGAATTATGTCTTAACTTTGGCATTGTGTAACTCTGTGGAAGAGAGGACTGTTTCTGATTCTTTCTTTTGAGGTAAGGTTTTCCTTCTAGTCATTTTGCTCAGTGCAGAGTGGCCAAAAACAAGTTGTATTGGGAAAAGGAGAAAAAGAGAGGAGGGAAAGAATGAAAGAAAAAGGAAATAAGAAGAAAGAAAAGGATGAAAAAAAGAGAAAAAAGAAAAAAGAGAAGAAAAAGAGGAAAAAAGGGGTGGGGGAAAGCAAACAGAAATCAAAAAGGAAAAAAAAAGAGGGGGAGTATCCTGTGGTTCTGTATACTGTAAGTTCCTTGACTTCGGAACTTTCTAGTGCTGGTTGATCAATAATTTGTTTTTCCCATGTCCGCCTTGCTGGTCTTTAAGGGGAGGGTCCTGTTGTGCTGATTTTCAGGTGTTAGCACTTGGGGAAGCTGTTCAGCCCCCTGCCTGGTGCAGGGCTCAGTGACTGATGTTTAAGCTGATTATCTGGTGAGGCCACTGTGAGGCTCAGTGGGGGTTGTTGATCCTGGGAGGCCCCAGGAGGAACAGTAACAGTGGCAGAGGCCAGCTCTGCAGCCCTGGAATCAGCTTCCACAGTAACTACAGAGCTCTCATTGTGCAGGGGTCTGGATGCTCCAGGGGTGGGGCCGCTGATGTGCTCAGCTTGGGGCAGGAGAGTCCTTGTTGTCTTGTGCCCTCCTGGCCTCTGCCTGTCCTGGAGGGAGGCTGGATCCTGGGCTGTGTCCCTGGCACCCTGTGCTCCCGGGCCTGCGCTATTGGAATTGCGATCCTGGCCCCGCAGCTCCCTCTCTGCAGAGCCGCCTGAGCTGCTTTCGAGCTGCTCCCATGGCCTCGTAGCCCCTCCTGTGTGGAGTCTCTGCCAGAGCCGCCTCTGAGCTGCTCCAGGGTCCAGCCGTGCGGGCGCAGCAGCCCTTTAGGGAGCTCGGGACCCTCTCCTGGGGCGCAGGTGCTCTGTTAGTGTCCCAGGGAGCCTGAGGGATCCCTGCCCTCCTGGGATCCTGCTCTAACTCCCTGCAAGGCCTTTCTGCCTGAGAAGATTGGTGAAGCTCCTGCTTCTCCGGGTCGGGGCTCTCCTGTCCTGGGGACACTCACCCTGGCCTTAGCCTGGCTTCCCACAGGGCCCCACCCCCTTGGATGCCTTTTGTTTCTCTATTTCTTTTTCCCCGTCTTCCTACCTTGATAGAAGCATGCACTCTTCTCACTGTAGCATTCCAGAAGTTCTCCATTTAAATCTCAGGCTGAATTCATAGATTTTCAGGATGATTTGAAGGTTATCTAGTTAATTTGGTGGGGACAGGTGACTTAGTGACACTACTCTTCCACCATCTTGTCCCTCCTCCCTCCCAGTTAGTTTTGAAGCAATTTCATGGAAATGGAGCATCCTTTATTTGTACACAATATTAATAAAGATAAGGAATTGGGACTTTGTGTTTTGCTATTTTGCTATTGTCTTGGGTCCAGAGACTCCCTACTTGCCATGAAGCCTGTATGTTGATGGTCAGTTTGTCTTGAGCTGCTCAGGAAACCAAAGTTCTAACAGAAAAATAATCAATTCCAATGAGAAAGAATTATCAAACGTAGGGTCAAAATTTCTATATTCTCTTCCTTTCTTCTGAGAAATTAAAAAAAATCAGAAGATGATTCCATTAATACAAAATCAGAACAAAGAGTGTAGGATTGTTAAAAGTAAGTGAGTGAGCTGTGAGTAACCTAGTAAGCCATTCTTCTCAGTTCCAGAGAAATATTTACCAAGACATCGAACTGCTGGTCTGCTGAGAAAACTTGAGCTACGAACCCCATACAAATTGATAAATTTGAACACTTTTAAACTTTTTTTGAAAGTCAGGATAAAGAAAAAGTGTTTTCTAACATTTTATTATGGTTATTTTCACAAATAAAGCAAAATTGAAAGAATTTTACAGTAAACACCAAAATATCAACGAGGTTATACCATTAATATTTTGTTATGCTTAGTTTTATTACATTTCTGTCTGCATATCCATGCCCCTCAGACAAAAAAAAAGAATATATATGGCATGACACTATTTACATAAATTTCAGAAGAGCAGGCTCAGCTAATCTATGATGTTAGAAGACAAGATGTGGGCAGCCCCGGTGGCTCAGTTGTTTAGCACCGCCTTCAGCCCAGGGTGTGATCCTAGAGACCAGGGATCCAGTCCCACATCAGGTTCCCTGAATGGATCCTGCTTCTCACTCTGCCTGTGTCTCTGCCTCTCTCTGTGTGTGTCTCTCATGAATAAATTTTAAAAAATCTTTAAAAACCTAAAAAGAAAAGAGAAAAGAAGTCAGGATGCCAGCCAGGCTAGCAGGAGAAGATTTCCTGGAAGGGTTCATATGGAACTTTGCACATGATAGTGAAGGAGGATTTCGACCACCTCCATTTTGACCTCAAACTTTCTAATTGATTAAGTTCTTCAATCAGCTTATCTCTTAACTCAGGCAAAACACCCAGCAGGCATAGCATCCCCTGAAGGGTACTCCTTTTCACTAAACCCTGACTTGTTTCTCTGCCTTCGAATCTTGTCAGTGGCAAATGAAATCTTAGTGACGAATAACATGGGTCTATTTGGGAACCCTGTGCTCTTGCTCTCCTCTAACCCGGCTACAATAGTGTCTTATTTCTTGATGTTGATGATAGTTTCACTGGGGTGTTCGATCTGTGAAAATTCACTGAGTTTATATGTGTAATGTGCACAGTTCCAAATGTTATAATTCAAAAAAAAACCGATACCACACAGAACTATTATAAAGAGATTAAACTCATATAATAAAATACAGAGGTCATCAGAGTAAATAGAAACCAAACAGAAAAAAAATGAACTATTGGGACTTCATCAAGATAAGAAGCTTTTGCACAGCAAAGGATACAGTCAACAAAACTCAAAGACAACCTACAGAATGGGAGAAGATATTTGCAAATGACATATCAGATAAAGGGCTAGTTTCCAAGATCTATAAAGAACTTCTTAAACTCAACACCAAAGAAACAAACAATCCAATCATGAAATGGGCAAAAGACATGAACAGAAATCTCACAGAGGAAGACATAGACATGGCCAACATGCACATGAGAAAATGCTCTGCATCACTTGCCATCAGGGAAATACAAATCAAAACCACAATGAGATACCACCTCACGCCAGTGAGAATGGGGAAAATTAACAAGGCAGGAAACAACAAATGTTGGAGAGGATGCGGAGAAAAGGGAACCCTCATACACTGTTGGTGGGAATGTGAACTGGTGCAGCCACTCTGGAAAACTGTGTGGAGGTTCCTCAAACAGTTAAAAATATACCTGCCCTACGACCCAGCAATTGCACTGTTGGGGATTTACCCCAAAGATACAAATGCAATGAAACGCCGGGACACCTGCACCCCGATGTTTATAGCAGCAATGGCCACGATAGCCAAACTGTGGAAGGAGCCTCGGTGTCCAACGAAAGATGAATGGATAAAGAAGATGTGGTTTATGTATACAATGGAATATTACTCAGCTATTAGAAATGACAAATACCCACCATTTGCTTCAACGTGGATGGAACTGGAGGGTATTATGCTGAGTGAAGTAAGTCAGTCGGAGAAGGACAAACATTATATGTTCTCATTCATTTGGGGAATATAAATAATAGTGAAAGGGAATATAAGGGAAGGGGGAAGAAATGTGTGGGAAATATCAGAAAGGGAGACAGAACGTAAAGACTGCTAACTCTGGGAAACGAACTAGGGGTGGTAGAAGGGGAGGAGGGCGGGGGGTGGGAGTGAATGGGTGACAGGCACTGGGGGTTATTCTGTATGTTAGTAAATTGAACACCAATAAAAATAAATTTAAAAAAATAAAAAATAAAAAAATAAAAAAAAAATAAAAAAAAATCTGATATATTTTTCTTATTGGAGAGATGTTCAAAGCAACCTAAAACTGGAAACTGGAAATAAGGGAGTGCAAAGAGATACACACCAAATATGGATCAAAAAACAAAATAAAACAAAACACTAGTATATTTATTTTTCTAACACTTACTCTGGCTCATCCAAGATTAAATATTCTAATTGTCATTAGCCTCTCCTTGCACCCATTTATTTTATTCACAATTCAAGTAGGTTAAAAATTGGTAAAGATATCAAGGTGAACACCCAATAAAGGATATGCATTCTTCCCTAGCATGAATGGGACATTTTCAAAATGATCACATACTAGAAAATAAAACGAGTATGTCAGTAATCCTCAAATATCAATAAAACAAAGATGACATTCTCTGACCACAATACAAATTAATTTCACAGATTTTAATTTTAAATCTCCAGATCTTTATCCTGAAACCATATACTTCATTCAACTGCCCACTCAGCATAAACACGTGAATGATTAATAAACATCTCAAACACAATGTGGCTAAAAGTGAGCACCTAATTTCCCCCTGCTAGAGTTGCTCCAGCCATAAGTTTCCCTGTCTATAGTGTCTCAGGCCAAAAGACTCAGAGTCATTCTTGTCTCCTCTGGCTTTTAAACCTACACCCAGTTTGTGAGGAAATCCTGAGGACTCTATCTTTAAAAATGACATCTCAGAAAAAAACCACTTCTAGCCACCTGCGCTGTAGTTGCCCTGGCATAAGCCATCTTCTGCACATTTCCTTCTAACAGGTTTGCCATGACCCACTGTGTCTATTTTCAACTATTGCAGCTGACTTGACCCCTTCTGTGGCAAGCTGGAATATGTCACCTCTTGTTAAAATGCTGTAGTGCCTTCCCACTTCATTCAGAAGAAAAGCTGTAGGATGGTCTCTAAGGCTCTCCCAGTCACCTCTAACACATTTCCAGTTTCCTATCTGGATACTCTCCATTGCTCACTCAGCCTCCAGCCTCTCTGTTGGTCCTAGAATGAATCAGGCATGCATTCCTGATTCCTTAAAACTTAGGCTCTACTCTTCCTTTTGCCTAGAAATCTTCAAGAAATACCTTTGGTGAATTACCTCGCCATCTTCAAGTCTTCCCTAAAATTTCTCCTTCTCTCTGAGATTCCATTACAAACCCATTTAATATTGCAGACTTCCCCTCATCCTTAGGCCCTCTTGTGGGTGCTCTGTGTGAATTTGTTGAATATCACAACCTGTGGTATGCAGCTAACACAACACTCATTAAAACAATTATATAACCTACATGCTAATTTTAGGGAAGAAAGATAGGGACTATACATGCTTATTATAAGGAAGAAATACAGGAAATAAACAAGCTAAGTATATAACTCTGTGGTTTCTGGCTAAAATTTTAACCTGATTTTCCTGGTCACATTCACCTGGATAGTCTTCAGACATTTAAAATCATCACTTTCAAAAGAGAAATCATCTTCAGACTGTTCCTCAATTCTTCATATTGTAAATAGTGCCAATATTCACAGTGATCTATTCTGGGAGCATAGAGGAACATCCTTGGCTCGTCCTTCTCCCTGACCCATCTATTCAAACAATCACCAATTTTTGCAAATTTGCATTCTGCAACATCTCTCAAATCCACTTACATTTCTATGCTACTTTGTCCAAATACCAAGATCCAAGATCCATTCACAAGAGTTCTCATTTGCTTTGCTCACTGCCTTTGTAACTGTTCTTTCGGATTTCAACCCAACTCTGCTCCATATCCATTCACTTCATGATAGCTGCTATGGGCTGAATTGTGTCCCCTCAGATTTGCCTGTTGAAGTCCTCCTAACTATTGATACAAAAATACAAAGACTTTGTCCTAAATATGGCTGGTATTCAGTGTTAAGTGGCTGGAGGGCTTACCACCCATTCATAGTCCTTCAAAGACATTGTGTAGATTTTTTTAAGCACGTAAAATGGCTAAATAAATGCCTGCAGGCAACTGCAAGGTTCTCCTTTCTTTCTTTCTTTCTTTCTTTCTTTCTTTCTTTCTTTCTTTCTTTCTTTCTTTCTTTCTTTCTTTCTTTTAAGGTTCTCCTTTCAAAGGTGTTTTGAGACTGCTTTGGTGTATAAGCTTAAGTTCTACTGTATATAGCATGGCAGCAAAAAACAAGAATACCTATAGATTGTATTCAGCTCAGAAGTATGTTCCTCTGCTCTAAGATTTCAGATCTACTCCCAAAGCTTTGCCTGTTTTATCCATAATATCCATATTGAAAATACTCCTTAGCAATCTACTACTAAATAGAAAAAGTTTACTAAATTAGAATGCTGGTACTTTTAAGACTAATTTGCATTTAATGTAGTAAACTTAAACCCAGACAGTATCTGTGATTGACAACACGTTTTGAAGAAGGTCACCTTGCTTGATATTATAGTATAATATGAATATTTGCCTATTTAAATTTTTTTTTAAAGTAGCCACGTTTTAACAGCAGAAGAAGAAGCTAGGAGGAAGGGCTATATTGTTGGTTGGTGGGAAAGGAAGCTCAGAGAAAGCGTTACTCTTCACTTTCCTTACCTCTTTGTTCAAGAGAAGGAAGACTGCCTTGCCCTGGTCCCATAGAGATGTGGCCATTTTTCATAGGCCCTTACTCTCATACATTCTCTCTTTGGGAATGGACAGACTCATAAAGTTTTGACCACATCACTCAGCATGGGGAGTATAGGGTCTCTGTCACTTACCCCTCTTTTCCTCCACTGACCCTTTGCAGCCCTGGACCTCATCTGTGGGAATGGGAGTCCCCTGCCCAAACTGTCCCACACCATAGACCTTTGCCCTGGCTAGAATTGTCCTTTCCTTTTTTAAAACATTTTTAATTATTTATTCATGAGACACACACACACACACACACACAGAGGCAGAGACACAGGCAGAGGGAGAAGAAAGCTCCATGTGGGGAGCCTGACTTAGGATTCAACCCTAGGTCTCTAGGATTATGCCCAGAGCCAAAGGCAGATGTTCAACTGCTGATCCACTCAGGCATCCCAGAATTGCCCTTTCCTCACCTACTACTTTTGTGTAGCAATGACATTACATTTCATTTCATGAGGTCTGGATACAACCAAATTTAGTTACATTTCAAGTCGATTCAAGTGTGATTCTACTTGCAAACATCTTGTGGAGGGCTGGTGAAATAACTTAACACACACACACGCACGCGCGGGCACATGCATGCACATTTTCCCTTCTTAGCCAGAAATTGGTACTACTGAAAAAATTGGTGCTAAGCACAGAAGAAATGTTAGAATTCCTGTTTTGGGTAAATACAACTTCTTTCTTACTTAGCAATATCTAAAGAATACATTTATTTTTTTAAAGAATACATTTTCATTCTTCTGCATGTGGATGTCCAATTTTCCAAGCACCATTTATTGAAGAGACTGTCTTTCTTCCAATGGATAGTCTTTCCTCCTTTATCGAATATTAGTTGACCATAAAGTTCAGGGTCCACTTCTGGATTCTCTATTCTGTTCCACTGATCTATGTGTCTGTTTTTGTGCCAGTACCACACTGTCTTGATGACCACAGCTTTGTAGTACAACCTGAAATCTGGCATTGTGATGCCCCCAGATATGGTTTTCTTTTTTAAAATTCCCCTGGCTATTCGGGGTCTTTTCTGATTCCACACAAATCTTAAAATAATTTGTTCTAACTCTCTGAAGAAAGTCCATGGTATTTTGATAGGGATTGCATTAAACGTGTATATTGCCCTGGGTAACATTGACATTTTCACAATATTAATTCTGCCGATCCATGAGCATGGAATATTTTTCCATCTCTTTGTGTCTTCCTCATGTTGGAGAGGATGCGGAGAAAAGGGAACCCTCATACACTGTTGGTGGGAATGTGAACTGGTGCAGCCACTCTGGAAAACTGTGTGGAGGTTCCTCAAACAGTTAAAAATATACCTGCCCTACGACCCAGCAATTGCACTGTTGGGGATTTACCCCAAAGATACAAATGCAATGAAACGCCGGGACACCTGCACCCCGATGTTTATAGCAGCAATGGCCACGATAGCCAAACTGTGGAAGGAGCCTCGGTGTCCAACGAAAGATGAATGGATAAAGAAGATGTGGTTTATGTATACAATGGAATATTACTCAGCCATTAGAAATGACAAATACCCACCATTTGCTTCAACGTGGATGGAACTGGAGGGTATTATGCTGAGTGAAGTAAGTCAGTCGGAGAAGGACAAACATTATATGTTCTCATTCATTTGGGGAATATAAATAATAGTGAAAGGGAATATAAGGGAAGAGAGAAGAAATGTGTGGGAAATATCAGAAAGGGAGACAGAACGTAAAGACTGCTAACTCTGGGAAACGAACTAGGGGTGGTAGAAGGGGAGGAGGGCGGGGGGGGTGGGAGTGAATGGGTGACAGGCACTGGGGGTTATTCTGTATGTTAGTAAATTGAACACCAATAAAAAATAAATAAAAAAAAAAGAATACATTTAAATCTTAAAACAGTTCTGATCATAAAAAGAAATACAGATTGTAGGTCAGGGGAAGATACTGGTCAAAAGTAATCAGTAGGATATATTCCACCTTCCAGAGAACCTGAACCAAAACCTCTTGTCCAGACCGTGCTCCCTTATTATATAGGTACATTTCCCTGCAGACTGTGGACACATTGGAATGACAGTGAGTGTAGTTGCACATGAAAGGCTATTTTTCCCTTACTTTGTATATATATCTACATTAATACCTTAGGGGATATAGAGAATCTTCTTTTCCATCAGTGATTCACAAGGAACTATGACTATATTTTGGAGCTTAAAGAAGGGACAAAATGTTAAAGATACTGTATTTATTGTAAATATAGAATTTCAAACTTATTTACAGAGAAATGTAGATGGTGCCATTTTCATTATTAGGTGCCAACCCCATTTCACAAAGAGAAATATGTGCAGTATCTTTAAAATGGTTCCTTTAGCTCATATCCTCCCAGGAACTCCTATTCTATTTGGAGTTTCCCCTAAGACCAATTATTTGATTTTCATGTTGAATATTCCATAAAGAGTTCCACAATTTTCTATTGCCAAGTGAGGTGATCTTCCACTCATATTTCCACAGATGTGAGATAATATCAAATGGGAGGAAAAGTGAAACCAGGGCAGCTCCGGTGGTACAGTGGTTTAGTGTCTCCTGCAGCCCAGGGCGTGATCCTGGAGACCCTGGATCGAGTCCCACGTCGGGCTCTCTGCATGGAGCCTGCTTCTACCTCTGCCTGTGTCTCTGCCTCTCATTCTCTCTGTGTCTCTATGAGTAAATAAATAAATAATATTTAAAAAAAAGAAAAGTGAAACCAGTGGTCTCTAGAAGTGGATATGACTTTTATAAGCATGTGAAGTACAATATATTTTTAATACTCCATGGTTTCTCTGAGCTCGGAATAAGCTTTTCAGCATAAGCTCACATATGTTTCCAAAGGGCTGGATGCTGTCATTTAGCTGGAGGTGGCAATGACAGGTGTGTTCAGTGACATTTTAAAGGTGCAAAATGATAAAAAAACATAATTAGACTTACTTAAATTCTGTCTTCTGGAAGGTATATATCAGAACAAACACATGAAGAAAATAAGATGTGTTGCATCATAGTCCATTATTTTACCTGTGAGATATCAACATTCACTTAGAGGCAAATGCATCTTTAAGTAGGAAAAGATAGGAAGAAAGTAATAGATATTTTGACTCAAGATTGCCATGAAATTTCAACTCTGTAACTATGGTGGCATAAAGTTAAATCTACAATGTTAGAAATGTAGGAAACACCCATGATCTCTCCTGCCATTCGTGAATTGCAAAAGATAATTTCTGTACAAGTCAGTCAAAACACTAGTAGTAGTGTATAATTGTAGAAGATAATTGGGAAGACTGCATTCCCCCAGATTAATGATAATTTTTAAAGGGTATGAATCTTGGGACTTCCATCCACATACTACTGCAATGTGAATAAAATGCCGTGTCTACACAATTAACCCAGTGATGCCCATAAAAGTGAATATTACTGATATCATTGTAGCTAATGACTGTGCCTGTAGGCTAATAATGGTCATACCTAGATTTTAACTTTCCTACTGAAATTACATTTCCAAAATGTTTGGGGGCTGCAGTGGTTTTCACAGTTATCTCAACACTTGACAAATAGAAAGCAAAACATAAATCTAAATAATGTATTTAGAAACAACTGGGCATTTGTTCACAGCTTAGCTGTTCATTTCATACTGTTGCCACCCTGCATATGCTGAAAACTTTATGTTTTTATCTATCAACTTCAATTCCATTTTGAATTTAATTTATTGCCTTTACTTACTGAAATTCTCTCCAAGCAGCCCACAGATTTAGGAAAACTTGATCTGACCTTCTGCACATTCTAGGAAGTTGCTTCATAAAATGCTCCAGATGGAAGTGAAGGAGTCATGTTTTAAAGGAAGGATGAAAGAAGAAACAAGTTGGATTATGTGTTTCTTCCATATGAGGTAGACCTTATGGTTCTATGCATATTTTTGTGCATGTGTGATATTCTTTTACACTCTATGCCTGATAGTACCCACATATAGAAAGAGGTAGGTTGCCGCAGGACACAAAAGGCAGTTTAGGAGTACTTCTTTCTACTTATAAAGTGACAGTTTCTGGTTCGTCCAGATTAAAGACAGAGATCAAATTGAATTTGCTTGTATTCTATCTGCAATGACTTGCAATCCCTATTTTATTTTATTATTATTATTATTAATTTATTTTTTATTGGTGTTCAATTTGTCAACATATAGAATAACACCCAGTCTCATCCCATCAAGTGCACACCTCAGTGCCCGTCACCTAGTCACCCCCACCCCGCCCACCTCCCCTTCCACTACCCCTAGTTCATATCCCAGAGTTAGGAGTCTTTCATGTTCTGTCTCCCTTTCTGACATTTCCCACTTATTTTTTCTCCTTTCCCCTTTATTCCTATTTTAGACTAAAATTACAACAACTACATTTGATTTTTCAGGCCATTTTCATAGGTAATTCTTCCCTTCAACTACTGCTTGAAAAGCAGAGGCCAGAATTTATCAAGTAACTAAAAAGGAACAAACAAAAAGGTGACAGGGATAGGACACTCTGCAAAGTTTTATTTTATTTTATTTTTTAAGATATGCTATAAATTTTATTAAAAAGTAGCTTAATATTTTTATAAGCTATATTATGACAGGGTAAGCATTTTATTTTTATTTATTTTTTTGGCCATTTTCATTTATTTTTATTTTAATTTTTTAAATAAATTTATTTTTTATTTGTGTTCAATTTGCCAACATATAGAATAATACCCAGTGCTCATCCCCATCAGTGCCCAACTCAGTGCCCGCCACCCAGTCACCCCCACCTCTGCCCACCTCCCCTTCCACCACCCGCAATTCATTTCCCAGAGTTAGGAGTCTTTCATGTTCTGTCTCCCTTTCTGACATTTCCCACTCATTTTTTCTCCTTTCCCCTTTATTCCCTTTCACTATTTTTTATTTTCCCCAAATGAATGAGATCATATAATGCTTGTCCTCCGATTGACTTATTTCACTCAGCATAATACCCTCCAGTACCATCCACGTTGAAGCAAATGGTGGGTATTTGTCCTTTCTGATGGCTGAGTAATATTCCATTGTATACATAAACCACATCTTCTTTATCCATTCATCTTTCGATAGACACTGAGGCTCATTCCACAGTTTGGGTATTGTGGACATTGCTGCTAGAAACATCAGGGTGCACGTGTCCCAGTGTTTCTTTTTTTTTAATTTATTTATTCATGAGAAACACAGAGAAAAAGAGAGAGGCAGAGATACAGGCAGAGGGAGAAGCGGCTCCATGCAGGGAGCCCGACGTGGAACTCGATCCCGGGTCTCCAGGGTCATGTCCTGGGCTGAAGGCAGGGCTAAACCACTGAGCCACCCGGGCTGCCCTGTCCCGGTGTTTCATTGCATCTGAATCTTTGGGGTAAATCCTCAGCAGTGCAATTGCTGGGTCGTAGGGTAGGTCTATTTTTAACTCTTTGAGGAACCTCCACACAGTTTTCCAGAGTGGCTGCACCAGTTCACATTCCTACCAACAGTGCAAGAGGGTTCCCCTTTCTCCACATCCTCTCCCACATTTGTGGTTTCCTGCCTTGTTATTTTTCCCGATTCTCAATGGTGTGAGGTGGGATCTCATTGTGGTTTTGATTTGTAGTTCCCTGATGGCAAGTGATGCAGAGCATTTTCTCATGTGCATGTTGGCCATGTCTATGTCTTCCTCTGTGAGATTTCTGTTCATGTCTTTTGCCCATTTCATGATTGGATTGTTGTTTCTTTGGTGTTCAGTTTAATAAGTTCTTTATAGATCTTGGAAACTAACACTTTATCTGATACGTCCTTTGCAAATGTCTTCTCCCATTCTGTAGGTTGTCTTTGAGTCTTGTTGACTGTATCCTTTGCTGTGCAAAAGCTTCTTACCTTGATGAAGTCCCAATAGTCATTTTTGCTTTGGTTTCTTTTGCCTTCGTGGATGTATCTTGCAAGAAGTTACTGTGGCCTAAGTTCTAAAAGGGTGTTGCCTGTGTTCTCCTCTAGGATTTTGATGGAATCTTGTCTCACAGTTAGATCTTTCATCCATTTTGAGTTACTCTGCAAATTTTAAACCCACTTCATTTTATATGTGCAAATCCAAGGCCTGTGATATTTATATCCTTAAAATCTTTAGCATCAGGATGCCTGGGTGGCTCAGTGCCTGAGCATCTGCCTTCAACTCAGTGCAGGATCCCGGGGTCCTGGAATTTAGTGCCACATTGGGCTCCCTGTAGGGAGCCTACTTCTCCCTCTGCCTAGGTCTCTTCCTCTCTCTGTGTTTCTCATGAATAATAAATAAAATCTTTTAAAAAATAGCAACAATCCCTTCCCTGTGCATACCTTTGTTAATCTTTGACTCAAGTGATCATTATTTTCTTGGCTGAAACACTACAAATTAGTTTTTACCTCAGCAACTTCAATCCCTTGCCTTCTCCACACTGCCACCGGAGAGATCCCCTGTAGAAATGCCTATCTGGTCTGTTATTGCTCATCCCAAAGCATTCATTATCTTCTTTAACTTTTTAATGAAATCAGAACTCTTTGGCTTGATACTGAAAACAATTTGTGGCTTTTTTTCTCAACCTCTATGGTCACCAAATCTTGCCAATCTCTGTTTTCTCCTCAAGCTTCAACTGTTCTGAAATGCTTGCCAGTTCTTGAACATGTTCACCTTGTTCCTGAAACTTCCTTGTGGTAATTCTTTATCCCCAAAAGACAGTCCCAATGAACAAGACCTGTGAGCCTTATGCATATTTTCTCATTCCAAATGTCATACCATTTCTCAATCTTTTTCTGACTCTCCTCAGTTCCTATCCTCTCATTCCTTAGGGAGAATAAGGCAACTTGCAATGGTTGGGAGAACAGAGGTCTGAAATCAGATAATTTGGCTTGAAATCCTCACCCCACCATTCTAGCTATGTAATCGTGGCCAAGTCCAGGACTTCTACCAGCTCTATTTCTACAAGCCTCAGATATATTGTGAAAAGTAAATAAGATTTTGTATGTAAAATGATTGTACAATGCCTAGACCACAACAGAAATTCAACCCACTTCTCCACTATCTCTGTTCTTCTGTAGTAACTTGTATATACCTATAATAGGACATTTATCGCATTGAATCATGATTAAACATTCCTGAAATATAACATCCTTGACTATTTAGAATTTATTCGTATATATCTACTGAATTAGAGACAAATGGGGCCAGCAGGGCTAAGTAGGGGCCTCCGGACTCAACCTCACAAAAATCCCAAAAATATGTAGATAAAAGTAAACCAGAGTTAAATAAGCCAGACCACCCTGCCCCAAGTGCCAGAGGTGGGGTCTTGTTATCACAGCTCCTTGTGACCAAGAAAAAATCATCATACTCTAGAAAGGAAGTAAGTCATTAAAGATGTTATACTAGTCCTTACTCAATGGTGATAATAGATATGTTAAAAGGATTTAGGTTCCCTGATTAGGCTCTCAATAAAAGACCAACCCTACAAGCCCACAGTGGCAACCCTTTCGGGACCCCTCTCACTTCTGAGAGCTTTCTCTGTATCTTTACTTAATAAATTTCTATTCCTTTGCTCACTTTCCTGTGCCCGTGAGATTCATTCTTTGATTCCATGAGACAAGAATCAAGTTTTCCCATATACTACTACTGCCTCACACAAAGTCTATACATATTAGGCCCTCAAAACTTGTGGTACGAATCATTATAATCTGTTGATCATATAAGTTAAGTTCATGAAGACATTAACTATTATTAGGCTGTGTACATAAATGAATGAGAAGAAAGTTCAATGTTTTATCAATGATTATTTCTATATGTTAGGAAAACAAATAGAAGACTTCTGTGTGATAGAAAACCATCGTGCTAGAATTTGTAATTAAAGGTATGCTTTATGAATCATTTACTCAGCTCTCCAAATTTAACTCAGTTAAGCCTTCCTTGCTCCACAACCTCAGTCAAATCAAGCATCTGACAAGGATAAATTTATCCCACAATCTCATTTTCTGGTGACTGTAAATATAGGAAACCAGCCCAGTTTATTGACAAGGGGTTAAATGTGTTATTCATAGGAATGTATTAATGGTAGGAAAAACTTGTGACCATTTAAATTATATAAGCTTATTCAATTTGAAATGCAAACTTGTAAAACTGTAACTATATAACCTGCTCATTTAAAACAAATGTTGGTCAGAAAGTTGTTATACCAATACTGCCAAAATAAAAAAATGTAGACCACATAAAATACGTCTACTGAGGGATACGTCTGAGCTATAAACATCTTGCATTAATTACATGGAGCAGAGGTAACTAAGCAACTTGTGAACTCTTCCTGCTATGTATGAACAGAATGGAGAAGAGCAGATTGGGGGTGCATTTCCTTTAAAAGGAGTCCAGATAAGGAGTAGAAGTTCATTTCCTGTTAGACAATTCTTGATAGATCAGAGAAAATGGCCCTGTACATATTTGTCAAAATGTTGAATTAAAGCACATAAGTAGTAATAATACTAAATAATAGAGATCTTTGACTTACTGACCCTTTATAGCAGTGGAGCTTCAATCTCTGGCCAGAACTTTTCTGTCTCAGGGTGATTCCAATTTAACCAACAAGTGATTTCAAAATACCACAGTTTTGCTAACAGACACGTTTGAAGATTCCACATGACAGGTTGCTAGACCTGATTTCTGAAACCACTAAACCTTTGCCAAAGCATTTCCTTCTGCCAGTACTTGTGTTCTTTGTGAGCCTAAGGCTAGACTTCTGCAACATGAGATGCAAAAGCAGCAGAAAGACAAACAGTATCAAACTAGGCGACACCTTAGAATTCCACCTCAGAATTCACTATGATGATTCTCAAATCACAATTTTGATGATAATTAAGCAGAGCCCCATTCACTGCAAGTGACTCCCTGGGGTTATGTGGATGATTCCAAGCCTTGGGAGACCCTATGACTCCCAATTCCTTTGCTTATACTATAAACTATAGTTTATAGTTTGCTTATACTATAAAGCAATTTCATTGTTTAAATACAATTGCTACCACGTGGAAGCAAAGCCTACAGGACTCAGAGATCCTCAGCCTGAGTCATTAACTCTGAAAACTTTTTTCTGTTCATCGACCCCCACAAAAGACAAAACTCCTTTTGTTTTCCAATATATTTGCCTTCATAAGTTTGCTAAAAATTGACACAGTTCTTTTTAATAGGCAAGACGTTTTCCTTAGACGAGAGGTGGTAAAATTTTTGTCAGAGCCTTTGGCAACTTTACCTAAGAATATGTAACAGTTTTCCACAAAAACGTAAGGAGTGTTGAAATGAAAGATCTGTTTCAATCCATTTGCCCGCAGTCATTTCTCTGCCGAGTATTTGAGGGAGAAGAGCAATGAAATTTACAATGAAAAATTTTCATCTAAACTCAAACTTAAAATTTCAGATGGACCACTTTTCTCCCCTGGAGTAGAGGAGAACCAGTTACTGTAAAGTTGTCGAAGAGAGCCTCAAAAGAGTGAGCCTCGGAGGGAGGAGTATTTTGCAGAGTCCACGTTGAACAGTTGTTCATGGTCACGTGGACCTGATTGTCCAGCAAAGCCAGGAAGCTCCCATGATTCTAGGGGGGTGGACAAGACTTCCAGGACATCACTAGTGGGACCAAATTTAATGCAGAGTCCCAGGTATCAGCTGCTCTGCTTTCCAGTTTCCTCTGAGCGGAAAACACCCGTGTGGCTTTGGTTTTACAAGCAAACTCTCAGATGACTGCTAAGGGGGCACAACTCAGCCTGATGCAGGACTTGAATATCTATATTGGCCCATTGAATATACCAAGCACTCTTTGGCTTCTGTGAATCTCAGATATTATGAAAGGTCTCCATATAATTTTCTTGCTACTCAGCAGATTAAGTAAAATCAACAGCCAGTTAAATAGAATCTCCTGAATAAAATTACATGGGCATAAAATTCCTTCAAAGATATTGTAACACATCTCATTTAAAGTTAACCTGGGTGGCTCAGGTTTAGTGTCTGCCTTCAGCCCAGGGCATGATCCTGGAGACCCCAGATCAAGTCCCATGTCAGGCTCCCTGCATGGAGCATGCTTCTACCTCTGCCTGTGTCTCTGCCTCTCTCTCTCTCGTTCTCTCACAAATAAATAAAGAAAATCTTTTTTTTAAGTGAAGCTAAGATACTGTATCATTTCACAAATGAGAAATAACAGACTTGCAGAGCGATGACTCCACACAGAGAAAATGGAATTTAGACTCCAACATGGGACTTGCAGATCCACTGTTCAGTGCTTAATTCACTGCAGGAGAAGAGGTAATCTGTGCTATTCAGCTGGGTAGAAATGTAATGGGCCAATGAGATAACAAATGAAAAAAAGGCCAGAGTTTATAACATAAGAGAGGAGAGGAAAGACTTGCAGGAGATGAGATGGGAAATGTTAGGTCCAGATCATGTAGGACTGACTGTCACAGTGAGGTCTTTATGCTGCAGGTAATGGAGAATGATGCCGAGTAAGCTGTGACATAATTAATATAGGGGTGGGAAAATTCATCTAGTAGTGGCATCCTGACTAAGTATAAAAGGAGAGAAATAATATCTCAGTAACTAAACCATGGGTAGGAAAGGAGTGCACCTGGAAGCAGGGACACCAGCTCTGTCAATTGCTCTCCATCTCTGATCCCTCCCTTCTAACCCAACAGCCTTATTTTCTATTACTGTAGACTGGCGGGTGTGGGGCATAGGGCACCGGGACATGCCTGTAGAATCTTCTGGCCTCATGTTTCCACCACTTTACAATCAAAAAGGAAAGGAATCTTCTTCCTGTAGCTTCCTTGTGAACCTCTGTGGGGAAAGACTCCAATTTCTTCATTGTGGGAGGTG
The DNA here is from genome assembly GCF_011100685.1 of Canis lupus familiaris. Taxonomy (NCBI): domain Eukaryota; kingdom Metazoa; phylum Chordata; class Mammalia; order Carnivora; family Canidae; genus Canis; species Canis lupus. The sequence continues at coordinate 83,907 of NW_023330532.1, forward strand.
GCCGTTCTTCAATGTGTCACTCCAGTCAGAGTCAGCGCTTGCCTGAAGAGTTGAAACAGCACAGGGGGGATCCCTGGGTGGTGCAGCGGTTTAGCGCCTGCCTTTGGCCCAGGGCACGATCCTGGAGACCTGGGATCGAGTCCCACGTCGGGCTCCCAGTGCATGGAGCCTGCTTCTCCCTCTGCCTATGTCTCTGCCTCTCTCTCTCTCTCTCTCTCTCTCTCTCTGTGTGGCTATCATGAATAAATAAAAAAAAATTTAAAAAAGAAACAGCACAGGGTAGTTCTGCTACTGGAATAATGAGGGAAGAGACAATAATAATTAACCCCTGTAGCCACCATCTGAACCTGTAAGGTGAAAGAGATGGAGAAACTGAAAATGCCTCATGTTTAGGTAGGTCTTGGGGGGTGCAGAAGCTGGACTTGCCTACAGAGAAAGTGCACGGAAGAAGAAAGGAAAAAAGAAAGATCGAGCAACATGATAAATTGACCTCGAAACATGTTGAATGTGAATGCTGAAGTGGACAGAAAGGAAAGAGCAGTGAGGATCTGGAATTCAGAGGCTGGTGGAGTTAGAGACTTGGAGGCAAGAGAGAGAGAGAGTCTTAGCTGTGAAAGTAGATGGAATCCCCTCAGCAGAAGGGTTGTGAAGTGGGGTTACACCAAGGGACACATTGAAGAAGAGGGTATCCTGGGTACAGGGGCATCCCAAACAGCAGGGGGAAAGTGTAAATAGTTTGGAGTCTGAGGAGAAGACCCGCTCAACACAATGAAATTCAGCAGCTGCTGAATTATTAGGACTAATATGAGGCTGAACTCAGACTCATGGACTAAGAAGAACTGCTGTTGGAGTCCCACAGCATGATTTTAGTGGGAGAGTTTTCACGTGGAAGGTGATGGCTCTTGTTTGAGGAAACCGGTGAAGGACTCAGTGGAGATGACCTGGAGGCGGCTGCATCGGGGGCAGCATCTGGCTGTGCTTGTGTTCTCCCTGACCCAGCCTCCCTCTGTTTCTTAGCTGAGTTGCCAACAAGTCAATAAATTCGTGAGTTACCTGATATCTTTTCAATGATCCCAATGACTCCAGTTAGGCAGAGTTGGTTTCTGTCGTTTATAACTAAGAAACTTGCCAGGTACATAGACTTTATCCTATTTTGCATCTTTGAGGTTCATCCTGTGTTCTAATGGAAGATGATAATTGAATGGGAGAGGGTCAGCATACTCTTGAAGTGGCTTTTTAGTGTTAAATAGCTATTTTAATGAATATCTTCTCACTGTGCTAGAACTAATGTGGTTTTCCTTCTTACTAAATATAAGATAAACTACCTCCTGTCTAGTACAGGAGTCCATTGTTATGATTAAGAAATATGTATCACATAATTTAATTCCAATTGATTTCAATTCCATTTAAAGGTATCGAATCACTATAACTTATTTTCCTTCTTTCTTTTTGTTAGAATTCAGGAATATTTTCAATCATTTTGCTTAAAAATTTTTATCTTCTGGGGCAACTCATAGCTCAGTGTTTGAACACCTGCCTTTGGCTCAGGGAGTGACTCCAGAGTCCTGGGATCAAGTCCTGATAGGACTCCCCCCAGAGAGCCTGCTTTTCCCTCTGCCTGTGTCTCTGCCTCTCTTCTTTGTTTCTCTCATGAATATATAAAATCTTTAAAAACAAACAAAATTTATCTTGTAATCAATTATTAATTTAAATCCCAAATATTAAGTTAATATATACACTTTTGCCAAATAGCAATTGTTTTAAATTTAAGTTTCTCCATATTCTAGAAAAACTATTAATAAATAAAAAGTGAACAAGTGGGCAGCCCAGGTGGCTCAGTGGTTTAGCGCTGCCTTCAGCCTAGGGTGTAATCCTGGAGACCCGGGATCGAGGTCCTCGTCAGGCTCCCTACATGGAGCCTGCTTCTCTGCCTGCCTCTGTCTCTGCTTCTCTCTCTCTCTCTCTCTCTCTCTCTCTCTCTCGGTGTGTGTCTCTGTCATTAATAAATAATTTTTTTGAAAGTAAACAAGTGAAATTTCCATAGTGTTTAAAAATAATGTTTTGTTTCTTTAATTCATTTACTATAGTATTTTTATAGATAAGCTTATGATGTATTGATAGGAGTTTATAGAATGCATTTGAAATTGTAATGCAGTTATTTATTGTTT